>NC_079374.1:1602711-1652711 GCF_021018895.1 Seriola aureovittata | reverse complement strand
CATTTTTACTCACTAACCTTTTAGTCCGTCGTCATGTTCGTGTATCTTCGCTCCTTCTTGTCGGTGTGTTTGTTTCTCTTCACAGTAAATTTGCTCAGCTTTCCTCGTGTCTTACTGATTTTATTTATTTGTTTGCGGATTCTGTGGCAGGAGGAGAACGAGAAGAAGAAGGAGATGGACGCAGAAGCGAGTTCCTCAGACAGGTGACTTTGCCGTGTCCTCAGTTTCCTGCTCGGAGTGTGTGCAGGTTTTATTTTTTCTGTCACTAACGAGCTTCTTCTTCTCTGACGCTTGGTCAGTGCGATGCGGCGGAGGAAAGGCCCTTTCAAACACATCAAGTTCGGCACCAACATCGACCTCTCCGACGAGAAGAAGTGAGTGAATAGAAAAAGCCCGTTTCCACGAACCATCACATCTGCACTTTGATCTGAACTCACCTGTGACCCGCTTCCCTCCGCAGGTGGAAGCAGCAGCTGCAGGAACTGGCCAAGCTGCCGGCGTTTGCTCGGGTGGTGTCGGCCGGGAACCTGCTGAGCCACGTGGGACACACCATCCTGGGCATGAACACCGTGCAGCTCTACATGAAGGTGCCAGGCAGCAGGACGCCAGGTACACACACACACACACACACACACACACACACACACACACGAGCTCACACCGCTGTTGTCTGACGGTCAGGGTGGCAGCCATTTTGTTTTCAGGTAGTCCGTCCGTCTGTCTCATTCTCGGGGTAAACTTCAAATTTGCCAAAAACATTCACCTGGACTAAAGGATGAGGTCATTAGATTTTGGTGGCCAAAGGTCAAAGGTCGAGGTCAGTGTGAGCAGAGAGAGTAGAGATGGTCAGAGAGACTCATGTTTGAGCCGCACTCAGACTCAGACGAGAGAGCAGTTAGCGCAGTTAGCATCTGCCATTTGTTCATGTTGTTTGTTAGCTTGTGATTTCTTAACAATAACAAAAACATACTGAATATAAACAACTTTAATCTCTTAGGTTCAATTAAATCTTGAATTCTTGTTTGTTAATTAGAGAGGGGTGTGCACAGATGTTTATAAACACACACAGCTGTATATGAACCATCAGCAGGTAGATTTATCTCTGGTCACAAGAACAGCTTCACACCGACGGTTCATATTGTCTCTGACTCTGGATAAACAGGGACGTCACGTGGAACTAGTCTGATTGGTGGAGGGATACGAGCGGGAGGAGGTGATTGTAGTCCCCCCCCCCCCGTCAGTAACCGCGTAGTTTTACTTTTGTAGGTCATCAAGAGAACAACAACTTCTGCTCGGTCAACATCAACATCGGTCCCGGGGACTGTGAGTGGTTCGCGGTGCCGGAGCCGTACTGGGGCGTCATCAACGACTTCTGCGAAAAGTGAGTCACCAGAAACGATCAGTGGAGCGCTCCTTCAGCTGCTCCTCAGAGCCGACACTGACTCAGCTCTCCTCCTCCTCCTCCTCTTCCTCTTCCTCCTCTTCCTCCTCCTCCTCCTCCTCCTCTTACAGGAACAACATCAACTTCCTGATGGGCTCGTGGTGGCCCAACCTGGAGGACCTGTACGAGACCAACGTGCCTGTTTACCGCTTCATCCAGCGCCCCGGAGACCTAGTGTGGCTCAACACGGGCACCATCCACTGGGTGCAGGCCATCGGCTGGTGCAACAACATCGCGTGGAACGTCGGACCCCTCACAGGTGAGAGAAGGGCTAAGATCATACCTGCAGAGTGTCGGTCCAGCTGCGTGGGTCTGATGGATAAACTGAGTGTCTGTCTCCGTCCTCAGCACATCAGTACAAACTGGCCGTGGAGCGCTACGAGTGGAACAAGCTGCAGAGCGTCAAGTCCATCGTTCCCATGATCCACCTCTCCTGGAACATGGCGAGGAACATCAAAGTGTCCGACCACAGGCTGTTTGAGATGATCAAGTGAGAACCCGAAGATCGACTATAAAACCTCATCTAATCTGTTGTGTGTGCTACTCGAAGCTCATATTTGTGTGTCTGTGTCTGTGTGTGTGTGTGTGTGTGTGTGTGTGTGTGTGTGTGTGTGTGTGTGTGTGTGTGTGTGTGTGTGTGTGTGTGTGTGTGTGTGTGTGTGTGTGTCAGGTATTGTTTGTTACGGACTCTGAAACAGTGTCAGATGCAGCGGGAACTGCTGTTGGCTGCTGGGAAGGAGCTGGTTTGGCACGGGAGGACGCAGAACGAGCCGGCGCATTACTGCAGCATCTGTGAGGTGAGGACACCAACACCACTTCCTGTGTGTGTGTGTGTGTGTGTGTGTGTGTGAGTGAGAGAGAGAGACGCTTGTTCAATTAAAATATTATATATAAATCACATTTAAAAACAGAAGCATCAATAGACAATAAAAACAGTCAGACAGAAACGAGCGAGCAGACTGACATGAGGGAGTCAGCTGATCTTAGCTCGAACGCTAATGAGTGTAAAAATGTTGGAGGGGGGGTTGGAAGGAGTGGGTGGAGGGGGCCGATCTGATAGATGTGAGGCAGGATATTCCAAGCGCTCAAGGGGAGTGCGAGGAGGCCGGGACAGGAGTGATGTGTGATGGCTGCTCAGTGACGCCAACCGCGTGTTAACCTGTCGTCGTCCAGGTGGAGGTGTTCGACCTGCTGTTCGTCACAAGCGAGAGCAACAGCAGGAAGACGTACGTGGTGCACTGCCAGGACTGCGCCCGCAGGGGGAGCAGCAGCAACCTGGACAACTTTGTGGTGCTGGAGCAGTACAAGATCGAGGACCTGATGCAGGTTTACGACCAGTTCACACTCGTGAGTATGAGACACAGAAACCAGAGGGAACACACACACACACACACACACACACACACACACACACACACACACACACACACACACACACACACACACACACACACACGAGGATCTGAGTGTGTTGTTGGTTCTTCCCTCCACAGGCCAGTCCCCTGCCTTCCTCCTCGTGATGCTGACGCTCCGTTTGTGCTGCGGACGGGTCGACGGGTCGACGGGTCGACGGGCCGACGGACTCGGACGAATCAGAAACTCTCCGGGAAAAGAAACACTTTTTTTTTTTTTTTTTTTTTTCTCTGATATTCAGGAAGAAGCCGACAGTCCTCCAACTGCGCTCTGTAGCTATCCCATAAGGCAGCTGCGTGAAAGCTGTGTGTCTATGCAACCTGCCCACAGTGGTGTGTGCCCTGACCCCCCCCACCCCCACCCCCCAAGAGGATTGGATGGTGGCGGGGGGGGCAGCTCCTCCTTTCATCGTCATGACCAGACTGTTCTACTGCTGGCCCAGCTGGACTCCACTAGAAAACACAACACAGGACCCCCCCCCCCCACACACACACACACACACACACACACACACACACACACATAAAAATGATGAAATAAAGTTTTGTACATATTAAGTTTTAACTGGCAACAGTCACACAGAGACTACTGACTTGATAGTTTTCTTTTTCCATTTTTTCAGTTTTTTTTTTTTTGTTTTGTTTTTTGTTTTAGTTTTTTTTAAACTGTTTGTGGGTTGACACCAGAGCTTCACCCCCCCCCCCCCCCCCCCTCCATGAGATGAGTCATTAGCCTAGCAGATCTTTTGTATGTTAGACTCCTCAGTCAGGAAAACCAGATAAAAACTGTTTTGTAATGTGAAAAGTTGAGTGACACATTTCTTTACAACCCCCCCCCCCCCTTTTTTTTCTAAGCGTTAAATGACGAGTCTTTGTTACGTTGAGGGAGAGGAAATCATTCGTAGACAAACAGCCAAGTCACAGAAAAAGGGTTGCACATAGACAAAAAGAGTGAACTTTAATTTGTGTTTTTTCTTTTTTTTTTTTTTTTTTTATTTTGATGTAAATTTACACTATTTATAAAATGCATATTTATTGCTTGAAAATATTTGTTGATGGAATGCTGTAATTTTTTTTCCAGAGTACCTGCCATTAAATTTGAAGGCGCCTTGTGATTTTAAGCTCGGCCCCTCATACGTTTTCTATATAAATAAAACTGCTTAGTAAGCGTTGTACAGAGACCTCGAGATGGGTTTATTGTTTGAAGGATGTTTTATGCGTCAATAAACAAAAACTGTCTTTATTTACATCTGCAGCTCGGCCAGTTATTCACAAGTAGTACTTTTCTATTTTTATTAAGTCAGGTTCAGCTGCTCTGGGTTTCAGTTACAGTTTTAGATCTGATTCATTAGTGCTGAGGAAACGACATCAGGTGGAAAAAATGTCAATTAAAACAAAATGAAGAAAGTTGAAATAATCCCAGTGAAACAAGCCACAATAACAGAATCATAATCAAAGCAAAGAAAAGGTAAGTTTGATTAAAAATGCACTAAATTCGGTATGAGAGTGACGTATATGAGAAGTGACGTACATGAGAAATAACATGAGAAGTGACGTATATGAGAAATAACATGAGAAGTGGCGTATATGAGAAATAACATGAGAAGTGGCGTATATGAGAAATAACATGAGAAGTGACGTATGTGAGAAATTAAGAGAAGTAACGTATATGAGAGGTAACGTATATGAAAAGTGGTGTATATGAGAGGTGACGTATATGAGAGGTGACGTATATGAGAAGTGACGTATATGAGAGGTGACGTATATGAGAGGTGACGTATATGAGAGGTGACGTATATGAGAGGTGACGTATATGAGAGGTAACATATATGAGAAGTGACGTATATGAGAGGTGACGTATATGAGAGGTGACGTATATGAGAAGTGACGTATATGAGAGGTGACGTATATGAGAGGTAACATATGAGAGGTAACATGAGAAGTGACGTATATGAGAGGTAACGTATATGAGAAGTGACGTATATGAGAGGTAACGTATATGAGAGGTGACGTATATGAGAGGTAACGTATATGAGAGGTAACATATGAGAGGTAACATGAGAAGTGACGTATATGAGAGGTAACGTATATGAGAGGTGACGTATATGAGAGGTGACGTATATGAGAGGTAACGTATATGAGAGGTGACGTATATGAGAAGTGACGTATATGAGAAGTGACGTATATGAGAGGTGACGTATATGAGAGGTGACGTATATGAGAGGTAACGTATATGAGAGGTGACGTATATGAGAAGTGACGTATATGAGAGGTAACATATATGAGAGGTGACGTATATGAGAAGTAACGTATATGAGAAGTGACGTATATGAGAGGTAACGTATATGAGAGGTAACGTATATGAGAGGTGACGTATATGAGAGGTGACGTATATGAGAAGTGACGTATATGAGAGGTGACGTATATGAGAGGTAACATATATGAGAGGTGACGTATATGAGAAGTGACGTATATGAGAAGTGACGTATATGAGAAGTGACGTATATGAGAGGTGACGTATATGAGAGGTGACGTATATGAGAGGTGACGTATATGAGAGGTAACATATATGAGAAGTGACGTATATGAGAGGTAACGTATATGAGAGGTGACGTATATGAGAAGTGACGTATATGAGAGGTGACGTATATGAGAGGTAACATATGAGAGGTAACGTATATGAGAGTAACGTATATGAGAGGTAACGTATATGAGAAGTGACGTATATGAGAGGTAACGTATATGAGAGGTGACGTATATGAGAGGTAACGTATATGAGAGGTAACATATGAGAGGTAACATGAGAAGTGACGTATATGAGAGGTAACGTATATGAGAGGTAACGTATATGAGAGGTAACGTATATGAGAAGTGACGTATATGAGAGGTGACGTATATGAGAGGTAACATATATGAGAAGTGATGTATATGAGAGGTAACGTATATGAGAGGTGACGTATATGAGAGGTAACATATATGAGAGGTAACATATGAGAAGTGACGTATATGAGAGGTAACATATGAGAGGTAACATATGAGAGGTGACGTATATGAGAGGTAACGTATATGAGAGGTAACATATATGAGAAGTGACGTATATGAGAAGTGACGTATATGAGAGGTAACTATATGAGAAGTGACGTATATGAGAAGTAACGTATATGAGAGGTGACGTATATGAGAGGTAACGTATATGAGAAGTGACGTATATGAGAGGTAACGTATATGAGAAGTGACGTATATGAGAAGTAACGTATATGAGAGGTGACGTATATGAGAGGTAACGTATATGAGAAGTGACGTATATGAGAGGTAACGTATATGAGAAGTAACGTATATGAGAGGTAACGTATATGAGAAGTGACGTATATGAGAAGTGACGTATATGAGAAGTGACGTATATGAGAGGTGACGTATATGAGAGGTAACGTATATGAGAGGTGACGTATATGAGAGGTAACGTATATGAGAGGTAACGTATATGAGAAGTGACGTATATGAGAAGTGACGTATATGAGAGGTGACGTATATGAGAGGTAACATATATGAGAGGTAACGTATATGAGAAGTGACGTATATGAGAGGTGACGTATATGAGAAGTGACGTATATGAGAGGTGACGTATATGAGAAGTGACGTATATGAGAAGTGACGTATATGAGAGGTGACGTATATGAGAGGTAACATATATGAGAGGTAACGTATATGAGAAGTGACGTATATGAGAAGTGACGTATATGAGAGGTAACGTATATGAGAAGTGACGTATATGAGAGGTGACGTATATGAGAAGTGACGTATATGAGAGGTGACTCAAGGATACACTGATTTGAGTTTGGTGGCTAAAGGTCTACAGTCAAGGTCAGTGAGACCTCACAAATAAACAGATAAACAGGGATGTAACCTGGAACTAGTCTGAGTGGAGGAGGGATACAAGCACGAGGAGGTGACGCTAGTTCGTCTTATGTTTTGTTCTAATTTCATAAACACAAACACTCGTTATAAGCGAGTCTTTGTTTAAATGTTTATTTTAGTTAAAAAAAGAAAGAATTCTACAGTAATTGCAACAAATGTAAAAGTATCGTACTAAATCAGAACTTTCTCTTCCTCTTTCCTGACTGACTGACTGACTGTTTCCTGTGTCACTGGCTGCCTCTGGACCTCGTCTGGACTTCCTCAGTTCCTCTTCTTGACGTTTCAGACAGGAAGTGATTTGGTTTCCTTTTTATAGCTTCTCTTGCTTTTATAGCATCAGTTAGCTTCATTTTAGCTGCTCAGTCGGCTGCTGCTGCACCACAAGAGTCGGACGGTGACCAGCTCCAGTCGACAACCTGTGTACAGGTGGGTCACGACCTTTTCCATCAAGGTCAAGGAGAAGTTTTTAGGAAAGGAGATTATTTCGATTTTTTGAGAGATTTTTTCTCTCTCTCTCTCTCTCTCTCTCACACCAGAGGTTTGATAGAAAATCTCTCTCAAAAGGAGGAACAGACACTGATTGATCGTTTCTGATCGATCTATGAGCTGCATGTGTTCAAAAAGACATTTATATAAACTGATCAGCAAGAATGATCCGATTTTAAAAAGGCGCCAAACAAGCAGAACGTTCATGTTTCCCAGAGGATGAAATGGATTATTACATTATTACAGGTCCAATACAAACGTTTGGATCTTTATTTACAACGACAGATCTGAGTTAAAGAATCTGCGTGGTGAACACAGAGAGGCTCTGGCAAAGTTGGCGGCTGCCATTTGTCCATCTCAGCTGGTCGTCTCATCCACAGCGGGCTGCCGGGAAAACTGCAACTTTGCCAGGTGGATCACCAGGAGAACCGTCAACGCCGAGCTTATATGACACTTTCTCCCCTGGCAGTAGATAGTAGTAAATGTGCAACGCCGAAGTCCAGGTCTGACATGATGCGAGTTTTGTGTTTGAATGTGGCCAATAAATGTGGGAAATGAAAGGCGTGCTGCTTTGGATCTGAACCAGCAGCTAATGGAGGAACAGTTCTGGGCGACTGAGCGAGTGAGAACGATGCAGATGGTAGAAACGTTCTCCAAGCAGAGGCACGTGCTCAACGGTCACTTGAGATTTAAACAAGATTTTGCAGCCTGTTATGTGAAGGAGTTAATAATAGCTGCAACACAGTGTTGAAATGGATTGATGTGCAACTGTTAAAAACATGTTTCACATTCAAAGATAAGACACTGTGTGATTTCTTCTTCGCTGGTGTCCGTGCAGATCGTCCAGGGGCGCCTGTTATCTCCCTGCAAACTGAGCCCCGTGCTCAGGCCAGATCCGGCCTGACCCCCCCGCACCATCACAAAGAAACACAGCCTCATTAAATGTCCCCGCGGCGCCTCCAGCTGAACGGCTGCAGCAGGGAACTGGTTTCATCTGAATGAAGTCGACGAGCTCAGACGAAGGGAAGAAATCTGAACAAAGATGCTGTGAGGAATCAGAAGCTTGTCTGATGTTTTTTGTCTGTAATCAGCACAAGGTTTGATCTGCCCCCCCCCCCCCCCCCCAGTAGGTTATGGTGTGTGGTAATTAAACTCAGTTTTTGGCTGCACAGCCTCCAGGGACTGAGCCGGTTTACAGGAGATGAGAAGAGGAACTCTGACAGTCGTCGGTTTGAAGAAGAGGAAGTGAAACTGTTTTCTTCCTCCATGAATGAATGGATGGATGAAAATGATGCAACGAGCCTGATGAATGATTAAGTGATTGTGACTGATTTCATCTGTTCAGCCATCAGGTTGGTCCAGACTCAGTCAGGGCAGACGAATCAATAGTGATTAGACGCCACTGTGATGTCATCGTGTCATGGGGGGGGGGGTGATGTAGACCTGGTCCTGGATGTGAAGGAGGGTCACAGTAATACCCATCGTGAAATCTGATTGGTTACTGAAAACAACTGAAGTCAGCTGATTACAGGAAGTGAGGCGAGAGAGAGAGAAACGTGATGGAAAGAAAGAAATCCTGATTGAGCTTCATTTGAATCTGTTGCCTTGGATACGTTGTTCAGACGTTCATGGTTCCCAGAAGAAGAATCTTAACCACTTCGATCATCCTCTGATTTGTCCTCTAGCGCCACCATGTGGAGGCTGCACCACATTAACACTGTTAGCATTAGCGCTTTTATTTCTAATGAATAACCTACAAACATTTAAAGTAACGACGACACACAGTCTTTTGTTTCCACACACACACATACACACAAACAGACACACACACACACACACACACACACACACTCACACACACACACACACACACACACACACAGACACACACACACACACACTCATTAAATTCACACTTTCTGTTTAACATTCTTTTTACTTGTTTAAATGATGTTTTATCTTTTGTTGTTGTTGTTGTTGTTGTTGTTGTTGTTGTTGTTGTTGTTGCTGTGTGGATCGAGCCGTCCTCTCTCTCTCTCTCACTTTTTATATAATAAAGCCAGAAAACATGACTTAAAAGAGCAGCTAATATTAGCACGCTAACATAAACTAAGTTGGTGAAACTTTATCCCTGCTGTACCTGAGCACCGCCTCACAGGGGCGCCGCTGATGGTCGTTTAGAAACAGCTGTAAATGTTATTACATGAACAGATGAACTGTCTTTTTTCCCATGTTCCCTCAGGCTGAAACACACACTCGCTTCCAGCGGTACAGGACGTCTGTTCGTGTCTTTTGATACAAACTGCAGAGGTTATTTTAACAGCTCTATCAGCGCCCTGCAGTTCTTTACATCCCACCTCTCTTTATGTTCCTAATGCTCTGACATAATGACGATGACTCAGTGTGCTCGGTGCCGATTGGTCCCTAATCACTGCTAATACTCCGGATATAACCCACTTTATGTAACAGCACAGCTCGTCATACCAGGGAGACAACCAGAAAATATGAGTGAAATCTTCTCATTTACCTCTAACCGCACAGACCAGGTTTAGGTTCCTTTGTCCAGGTTTAGAGACGTCACTTCTCACACACACTTGTCACGAAGTGCTTTAAAATCAAATCAAATCAAATCAAATCAAATCAAATCAAATCAAATCAAGGAATTAAAATCAAAAATAAAACACCAGATAAAATACACAACAGTGAAAAAAAGATACAGACACTGGTTAAAACATAAAACAGCAGCCATGTCGCTGCTGCTGGGAGGCTGCTATCAGCTAAATGCTAATGTCATCATGCTAACAGCAGGTATCATATTCGCCATGTTGGGACGCCTCGGTGGCTCACCTGGGAGAGTGTGTACCATTAAAGCTCAGTCCTGTCGCCCTTTGCTGCATCTCATCCTCTCTCTCCCTCTCTCTCTCTCTCTCCCTCTCTCTCTCTCACTGCATCTATAATACAGCCTTAAAAAAGCCTGAAAAAATAACATTAAAAGAAAATATTCGCCATGTTCACAGTCACAGGTTAGCGTGTTAGCATTTGCTGATTAGCGATAAACAAAAATCAACTGAGGCTGATGGGAATGTCGTTAGTTTTGTGTGTATTTAGTCATAAACCAAAGTACTGGACAACAAGAAAAATCATCATCATCATCATCATCTTCAACCTTTGTTTATTTATTTTCTCTGCAATAAAAGGAGGTGACACTCGTTTTCAATGATGCTGGGATTATATGAGCAGAAAGAAAACAAACAAAAATCAATTCCAGTTACATCCAAAAACATTAAGATTTAAAAGTGTCATTTTAAGTGTTGTAGCTTCCGTGAGTCTGGAGCACAAGATCTAAAAGCTGATTTTCCAAGTTGTGAATTGACCCGAGGAACAAACGTGATGCGGTGCTGAGAGCGGGTTTGATCAGTATCACATGTATTAGAGAGACAGGAGGTGATTGGTTGTTTTTAATGCTGCGCACATAGAAGCTGCCACATGTTTCTGACTCCAGCTGTTCTCAGTGATCGCTCCATCACTTTAAAGGCCTGTCAGCTGTAGAACAGACAGGAAATCACTCTCCTCTTTTTAATTTTATTTCTGCTCAAACTCTAAATCTAAAGCCTTAATGAGGTTTAAAAATTTAATTTATTACTTTAACCCAAGATTCATTTTTCCTTTCGTCCCTCTGCTGCTGTTTTACTTTTGTCTTTTCACTGACTTGAGGAAATATCTGTCGCTGTCTGATTCTCATATGTTGAGTTGGCTTTTTAATGTGGAGGCTTTTATTTTGGTGAGATTTATAGCAGGTGCTCGTCAGCTGAGACAGAGGACGCTGTGTCCCCAGTAATAACGACTGAGTCTGTGGACGTGCACATGATGTTTGCTCATGTAGTCGTCAGGGTTCCTGTTACGTGTTCTGTACACCTGAATGTGTGACAGTCAGATCGTACATTTACCTGTGAAGGTCTCTGCAACTTTGTTTTGAAAAGTGCTATAAAAACCAAACTGTATTTAAATGAGTAATATTTATCTCCACATGTGTAAAGTGCGTTTTCCATTAAAGCTATTAATGCACCTCACCTGTCAGTCAACCCAGCAGGAGTGAGGTGTTTAGTCTGACACCATGCTCCGCCCCCCCTGAGCACCTGGCGGCAGGATCTTGTTTTTTCCAGCTCAGTTTGTCGCTGCTGTTCATTTGTATTCAGATGTCGATGCAGTTTCTTCTATAAACTTGTTTTGCTTCTTTGTTAATTCAGTTTCTCCACAAAGCTGAGTTTTTTTTTTTTTTTTTAAGTTTTTCTTTCAGCAAAACAATGAAATGATCCGACAAACAGGAGCTGATAGAATTTATTCCAATGTGCAACTGACCGACTGTTTAAAACACATCAGTGCCTCACACTGTTGCACTGGGCAACCATCACCATGGACAATGGGCTGCAGTTCATTTTACACCATAATACTGCTGGAAATTCTCAGTGAAAAAAATTCCCTAGTTAAATTAAAGCTCCATATTTTCTTCTTCTGTGTTTTATTTGAAGTGTTGATCCATCAGAAGATATAAAAACCATCTCAGTGTAGTTTTACATCTCCTCTCTCAGGCTTCTCTCTGGAGCTCTAGTAACAACAGGTCAGTGAGCCAATCAGAAGAGAGGAGGCTCTGAGCCTCTCTTCTGATTGGCTGACTGTTTTCTGAGTGATCCAATAAAAATAAAGCAGATTTCAGGTAAAAACACTCAGAGAAACCAAATCCTGCAAGGTTTGGATGGTGGGTCCAGGTGGGCGGGGCTTGGTGACTGCTTTGTTGTGACATCACAAAGTTCCAGAAGTCCTGACGGCTGGTTTTAAGGCTCAGTTTCTGAATACAGGCTGTGTGCATTTCTCTGTGGACTGAGGCTTTGATACTTTCACAGTATTAATATAGAAGCTAGAGCTGATCTATAATCACACTACACATGGACACAGACCTTTACACTGGAGGAGCTTTAAAATTTAAATAATTATAATTATAATTATTACAGGTTCAGTCCAAAGACTGTCAGGTCAGTGGGGGAGGTGTGAGGTGTGTCTCTCAGCCTTAAGTGAGTAAGAAGGTGAATTAGTCAATAAATGCTAACACACCTCTCCATACCTGTGTCAGGTGTTTCAACCTCTGGATACAGATGTTTTAGCTCCCTGTCTGTCGGATGAACGTGGTGCAGAAGAACTGAAACATCTGGCGGAAGCAGGTGAGGACTGAGTTGATGTGACGACCTCTCACACTGGCTGTGAAATGCATGAATAATAATCTTAAAAATAAAAAACTAAAACGACTTTTTGCTCTTTATGATGTCAGAGTCATTTAACAATGTCGCCTTCACCTGAACCTTTTCTCAAAGCTTCAGATGTGGCGTGATGGCGGACGTTCATTGTGCTCCTGTAAAAAACAAAAGGAGTCATAAGTGTGGGATCGTTCATCTGCAGCGGGTCTGCAGGCTCTGTGCTTGACAGTTATTTCATTATCACAACCACAGGTGGCTGCGTTGGACCGATGGACTGACAGCCACTTCAATCACAACACCTTTAATTTATTCGTGATCCGCCTGAATTTCACTTGTTTTTTAAACCGTGCTGGCAGGCTGCGTTTTTTCCTCTTTCCACTTACCTTCAAAAGTGAGAACAGGGAGGTGGTTGACATTTTAGAAAATATCAAAGCCAGAAATGGAGGCTTTTTATTTGTGATATGAGACACAGCCATTTCCTTACAGTAAAACACAGTTGGACACATCACTTGTTTTTAATCTTTTGCTTTTTACGTATGATTGTAAATTGATTGTCATTCAGGAAATACTTATTCTTTAATCATCAGCTCAGCATCAGGTTCCTCACTTGATCACAGACCAACATCCTGCTGGTCTGTAGGGGTTTCAGAGGACTCCCATCATCAATGAAGAGGCTCACAGCAAAAATCCCTCCCAGCGAAGACTTTGGTTGCACCTGAAACTAACCCACAGGAACTAAACGTTGCCCCTGGTTAAGTAGTTAGTGGTTAAGTTTAGTTCCCGAGTTCTTCAAGAGGTTTCTGGTTCCATGGTGGAAACACTTGATCCACATTATCAACAATCACCGTCCTCATTTCCTGTCTCCACTGTGACTCTGAGAAAAGCAAGAACTGCTAATAAATATACTGAACACTATAAATACAACAAAGCAAAGATTATCATCAATGTTTTAACATGAGAGACTCAAGATCAGATAGTAGATTGGCTCGAGGGACGCGAGGGAGAAGGATCATTGGTCCGATGTGGTGACATCACAGAGATGAGTTTTGACAGCGTGGGGAAGTGGAGGTGAAAATAAAATTCCCAGGAAGAGGAGCAAGAGGGAAAAATATATTTATTATTAAACTATGAGCAAAGCTTCGTAAGAAGAAGTGAGTCAGAGTCGGAGGGAGAAAGTGAGGAAGATGAAGAGGAAGAGTTTAGGTAGGAAGAAGACATTTCTATGTAAAGGGCGAACAGTGGTTGTTATTTGTAGGATAAATTATTTAAAGGTCTTCTCCTCCCTGATGATAAATAACAAAGGATTTGGTTTTTCAAAGAACAGAAAGTTCAATTACCTCGTTAAACTTTCTTAAAGTGACATCTACTCCTTCATCCTTCATACTCCCTCATTTGAATTCATAATCTATGAATAGACAAATATTTTCCATTTCAGAAATGAAACTACTGGACACAAGATGTCTCCTGTGCAACTGGAAAGTCCATTTTCAGTGTTTGTGGCTTCAAGTTTCTTCATCACTTCAACAACTCTGCACCTTCATCATTCAGCACAGTGAAGGTCAAACATCCCAAAATAAAAGCTGTTTCTGAGAGGAAGAGGAAGCTCAGTGCTCTCAGGTTTCACATGTACATGACTGTGTCTGTGTGGAATTAAAACAAAGAGGAGTTTGATTGTGTGTCTTGATCATAGCGTGCGGTTATAAAGTGTGTGATGCATGAAAACAACAACACCAACACAACCTCCGTCTGCTCCTCACACACACATGAAGAGAAGGAGTTTCCGTTCACGGACACAGAAACAAGAACCAGGGAAACCTGGAGCCAGCAGATGTCACTGTAGTTATGAAAGAGATGGATGCTAACTTATATCTGTAACACACACTCACACACACACAGACACACACACACACACACACACACTATTAAAGGGGGGATCAAAGCTGCTCCTAAATCCTGAAGGTGTATTCCAGATGTCTTAGTCACTCGTGACTCAGCTTGTATTTGTTCCACTCCTATTTGTTTTTTACTCTTAACCCGAGTGACTCACCGTTGGGTCGACAGAGAAAACATATGCAAGTGTTTTAGAACAGGAAATGGATGTACAGAAGGGCAAAAACTATATTTCTTGGACTGTGCGGCTCGACTGCTTTCAGCGGCCAAGAGGAAATCATAGTCATTTGTGGAAGTGCTGGGTTTGTGAGGAATGTGTCTGAGAGGAGCGCAGGCTGCCATTAATGCAGAAAGCCAAGTATCTGAAGGCTGACAGGGCAATGACAGACCGGTTACCACGGTTTCTTAACGTCAATGCCACCCAAAGGTCCGACAGACGCCAGTGTTTTTCTTTATTTTTCTCTTTGTTGATTCGTATAAATGAAACAGGCACATTTGCAACGTAGAATAGTTTCATATAATTTAATTGAAATTGCATTATCATCATGAGCTTGGTTATTTATCATAGAGAACGTCAATCAGTCAAAGTCATGTCACAAGTTTAATCAACTAAAAAAGGGAAAGTAGCCAAATAAATTGAAATATATTCTGACTGCTGAGAGAAGAAATTAACAAACATCCTATATACATAAATGATATAAAAATATAGAATAAAAAATTTATAAGGTAAGATGGGAACAGTATGAACTTCATCCTAGATACAGAGGAGAGAAGTAAAGTACATTTATTCAATATTCCTTCTTACAAAATATCATAGCACAGTAACACAAAAAAACAGTATAGTCAGGCATAAAGATGTCATAGTTTAGTAAGGCATAAAATTACATAGTACATTAAGGCATGAAAACATGAATAAATGTCATGGTATAATAAGGCATAAAAACAACATAATATTATAAGGCATAAAATGTCATAGTACATTAAGGTATAAAATGTCATAGTATAGTGAGGCATAAAAACGTGAAGAAACATCATACTTAGTAAGGAATTAAACGTCATAGTACAGTAAGGCATAAAATGTCATAGTATAGTAAGCCATAAAAACATGAAAAAATGTCATAGTATAGTAAGGCATAAAATGACATAGTACATTAAGGCATAAAAACGTCATAGTATAGTAAGGCATGAAATGTCATATTATAGTAAGGTATAAAGACATGAAAAAACGTCATAGTATAGTAAGGCATGAAATGTCATAGTATAGTAAGGCATAAAATGACATAGTACATTAAGGCATAAAATGTCATAGTATATTAAGGCATAAAATGTCATAGTATATTAAGGCATAAAATGACATAGTACATTAAGGCATAAAATGTCATAGTATATTAAGGCATAAAATGTCATAGTATAGTAAGGCATAAAAACATGAAAAAATGTCATAGTATAGTAAGCCATAAAAACATGAAAAAATGTCATAGTAAAGTAAGTCATAAAAACGACATATTTTATTAAAGAATAAAAACATGAATAAACATAATAGTATAGTAAGGCATAAAAACATGAACAAATGTCATAGTATATTAAGCCATAAAAACATGAAAAAATGTCATAGTATAGTAAGGCATAAAATGTCATAGTACATTAAGGCATAAAATGTCATAGTATAGTAAGGTATAAAAACATGAAAAAATGTCATAGTATAGTAAGCCATAAAAACATGAAAAAATGTCATAGTATAGTAAGGCATAAAATGTCATAGTACATTAAGGCATAAAATGTCATAGTATAGTAAGGTATAAAAACATGAAAAAATGTCATAGTATAGTAAGCCATAAAAACATGAAAAAACATCATAGTACAGTAAGGCATAAAATGTCATAGTATAGTAAGGTATAAAAACATGAAAAAATGTCATAGTATAGTGAGCATAAAATGACATAGTACATTAAGG
Organism: Seriola aureovittata; assembly: GCF_021018895.1. NCBI lineage: Eukaryota > Metazoa > Chordata > Actinopteri > Carangiformes > Carangidae > Seriola > Seriola aureovittata. The sequence continues at coordinate 1,636,364 of NC_079374.1, read as the reverse complement.
CATAAAATGTCGTAGTATAGTAAGGTATAAAAACGTCATAGTATATTAAGGCATAAAATGTCATAGTTTAGTGAGGCACAATAACATGAAAAAACGTCATAGTACAGTAAGCCATAAAATGTCATAGTATAGTAAGGTATAAAAACATGAAAAAATGTCATAGTATAGTAAGCCATAAAAACATGAAAAAATGTCATAGTATAGTAAGGCATAAAATGTCATAGTACATTAAGACATGAAAAAATGTCATAGTATAGTAAGGTATAAAAACATGAAAAAATGTCATAGTATAGTAAGCCATAAAAACATGAAAAAATGTCATAGTATAGTAAGGCATAAAAACATGAAAAAATGTCATAGTATAGTAAGCCATAAAATGTCGTAGTACATTAAGGCATAAAATGTCATAGTATAGTAAGGTATAAAAACATGAAAAAATGTCATAGCATAGTAAGCCATAAAAACATGAAAAAATGTCATAGTATAGTAAGGCATAAAATGTCATAGCATAGTAAGCCATAAAAACATGAAAAAATGTCATAGTATAGTAAGGCATAAAATGTCATAGTATAGTAAGCCATAAAAACATGAAAAAATGTCATAGTATAGTAAGGCATAAAATGTCATAGCATAGTAAGCCATAAAAACATGAAAAAATGTCATAGTATAGTAAGGCATAAAATGTCATAGTATAGTAAGGCATAAAAACATGAAAAAATGTCATAGTATAGTAAGCCATAAAAACATGAAAAAATGTCATAGTATAGTAAGGTATAAAAACATGAAAAAATTTCATAGTATAGTAAGGCATAAAAATGACATATTTTATTAAAGAATAAAAACATGAAAAAACATCATAGTATAGTAAGGCATAAAATGTCATAGTATAGTAAGGCATAAAAACATGAAAAAATGTCATAGTATAGTAAGCCATAAAAACATGAAAAAATGTCATAGTATAGTAAGGTATAAAAACATGAAAAAATTTCATAGTATAGTAAGGCATAAAATGTCATAGCATAGTAAGCCATAAAAACATGAAAAAATGTCATAGTATAGTAAGGCATAAAATGTCATAGTATAGTAAGGCATAAAAACATGAAAAAATTTCATAGGATAGTAAGCCATAAAATGTCGTAGTACATTAATGCATAAAATGTCATAGTTTAGTAAGGCATAAAAACATGAAAAAATGTCATAGTAAAGTAAGTCATAAAAATGACATATTTTATTAAAGAATAAAAACATGAAAAAACATCATAGTATAGTAAGGCATAAAATGTCATAGTATAGTAAGCCATAAAAACATGAAAAAATGTCATAGTATAGTAAGCCAAAAAAACATGAAAAAATGTCATAGTATAGTAAGCCATAAAAACATGAAAAAATGTCATAGTATAGTAAGCCATAAAAACATGAAAAAACATCATAGTACAGTAAAGCATAAAATGTCATAGTACATTAAGGCATAAAATGTCATAGTATAGTAAGGTATAAAAACATGAAAAAATGTCATAGTATAGTGAGGCATAAAATGACATAGTACATTAAGGCATAAAATGTCATAGTATAGTAAGGTATAAAAACGTCATAGTATATTAAGGCATAAAATGTCATAGTTTAGTGAGGCACAATAACATGAAAAAACGTCATAGTACAGTAAGGCATAAAATGTCATAGTATAGTAAGGTATAAAAACATGAAAAAATGTCATAGTATAGTAAGCCATAAAAACATGAAAAAATGTCATAGTATAGTAAGGCATGAAATGTCATAGTATAGTAAGGTATAAAAACATGAATAAATGTCATAGTATAGTAAGGCATAAAATGTCATAGTATAGTAAGGCATAAAAACATGAAAAAATGTCATAGTATAGTAAGCCATAAAATGTCGTAGTACATTAAGGCATAAAATGTCATAGTATAGTAAGGTATAAAAACATGAAAAAATGTCATAGTATAGTAAGCCATAAAAACATGAAAAAATGTCATAGTATAGTAAGGCATAAAATGTCATAGCATAGTAAGCCATAAAAACATGAAAAAATGTCATAGTATAGTAAGGCATAAAATGTCATAGTATAGTAAGCCATAAAAACATGAAAAAATGTCATAGTAAAGTAAGTCATAAAAATGACATATTTTATTAAAGAATAAAAACATGAAAAAACATCATAGTATAGTAAGGCATAAAATGTCATAGTATAGTAAGGCATAAAAACATGAAAAAATGTCATAGTATAGTAAGCCATAAAAACATGAAAAAATGTCATAGTATAGTAAGGTATAAAAACATGAAAAAATTTCATAGTATAGTAAGGCATAAAATGTCATAGCATAGTAAGCCATAAAAACATGAAAAAATGTCATAGTATAGTAAGGCATAAAATGTCATAGTATAGTAAGGCATAAAAACATGAAAAAATTTCATAGTATAGTAAGCCATAAAATGTCGTAGTACATTAATGCATAAAATGTCATAGTTTAGTAAGGCATAAAAACATGAAAAAATGTCATAGTAAAGTAAGTCATAAAAATGACATATTTTATTAAAGAATAAAAACATGAAAAAACATCATAGTATAGTAAGGCATAAAATGTCATAGTATAGTAAGGCATAAAAACATGAAGAAATGTCATAGTATAGTAAGCCAAAAAAACATGAAAAAATGTCATAGTATAGTAAGCCATAAAAACATGAAAAAATGTCATAGTATAGTAAGCCATAAAAGCATGAAAAAACATCATAGTACAGTAAAGCATAAAATGTCATAGTACATTAAGGCATAAAATGTCATAGTATAGTAAGGTATAAAAACATGAAAAAATGTCATAGTATAGTGAGGCATAAAATGACATAGTACATTAAGGCATAAAATGTCATAGTATAGTAAGGTATAAAAACGTCATAGTATATTAAGGCATAAAATGTCATAGTTTAGTGAGGCACAATAACATGAAAAAACGTCATAGTACAGTAAGGCATAAAATGTCATAGTATAGTAAGGTATAAAAACATGAAAAAATGTCATAGTATAGTAAGCCATAAAAACATGAAAAAATGTCATAGTATAGTAAGGCATGAAATGTCATAGTATAGTAAGGTATAAAAACATGAATAAATGTCATAGTATAGTAAGCCAAAAAAACATGAAAAAATGTCATAGTATAGTAAGCCAAAAAAACATGAAAAAATGTCATAGTATAGTAAGCCATAAAAACATGAAAAAATGTCATAGTATAGTAAGCCATAAAATGTCGTAGTACATTAATGCATAAAATGTCATAGTTTAGTAAGGCATAAAAACATGAAAAAATGTCATAGTAAAGTAAGTCATAAAAATGACATATTTTATTAAAGAATAAAAACATGAAAAAACATCATAGTATAGTAAGGCATAAAATGTCATAGTATAGTAAGGTATAAAAACATGAAAAAATGTCATAGTATAGTAAGGCATAAAAACATGAAAAAATGTCATAGTATAGTAAGGCGTAAAATGTCATAGTATTGTAAGGATTTAAAAACATGGAAAAATGTCATAGTATTATAATGCATAAAAACATGAAAAAATGTCATAGTATAGTAAGGTATAAAAACATGAAAAAATGTCATAGTATAGTAAGCCATAAAAACATGAAAAAATGTCATAGTATAGTAAGGTATAAAAACATGAAAAGATTTTATAGTATGGTAAGGCATAAAAACATGAAAAAATGTCATAGTATAGTAAGGCATAAAAATGTCATAGTACATTAAGGCATAAAATGTCATAGTACATTAAGGCATAAAATATCATAGTTTAGTAAGGCATAATAACATGAAAAAACGTCATAGTACAGTAAGGCATAAAATGTCATAGTATAGTAAGGTATAAAAACATGAAAAAATTTTATAGTATAGTAAGGCATAAAAACATGAAAAAATGTCATAGTAAAGTAAGGCATAAAATGTCATAGTATAGTAAGCCAAAAAAACATAAAAAATGTCATAGTATAGTAAGCCATAAAAACATGAAAAAATGTCATAGTATAGTAAGGCATAAAATGTCATAGTACATTAAGGCATAAAATGTCATAGTATAGTAAGGTATAAAAACATGAAAAAATTTTATAGTATAGTAAGCCATAAAAACATGAAAAAATGTCATAGTATAGTAAGGCATAAAATGTCATAGTACATTAAGGTATGAAATGTCATAGTATAGTAAGCCATAAAAACATGAAAAAACGTCATAGTACAGTAAGGCATGAAATGTCATAGTATAGTAAGGTATAAAAACATGAAAAAATGTCATAGTAAAGTAAGTCATAAAAATGACATATTTTAATAAAGAATAAAAACATGTAAAAACATCATAGTATAGTAAGCCACAAAAACATGAAAAAATGTCATAGTATAGTAAGCCATAAAATGTCGTAGTACATTAATGCATAAAATGTCATAGTTTAGTAAGGCATAAAAACATGAAAAAATGTCATAGTAAAGTAAGTCATAAAAATGACATATTTTATTAAAGAATAAAAACATGAAAAAACATCATAGTATAGTAAGGCATAAAATGTCATAGCATAGTAAGGTATAAAAACATGAAAAAATTTTAGAGTATAGTAAGGCATAAAAATGACATATTTTATTAAAGAATAAAAACATGAAAAAACATCATAGTATAGTAAGGCATAAAATGTCATAGTATAGTAAGGTATAAAAACATGAAAAAATGTCATAGTATAGTAAGGCATAAAAACATGAAAAAATGTCATAGTATAGTAAGGCGTAAAATGTCATAGTATTGTAAGGATTTAAAAACATGGAAAAATGTCATAGTATTATAATGCATAAAAACATGAAAAAATGTCATAGTATAGTAAGGTATAAAAACATGAAAAAATGTCATAGTATAGTAAGCCATAAAAACATGAAAAAATGTCATAGTATAGTAAGGTATAAAAACATGAAAAGATTTTATAGTATGGTAAGGCATAAAAACATGAAAAAATGTCATAGTATAGTAAGGCATAAAATGTCATAGTACATTAAGGCATAAAATGTCATAGTACATTAAGGCATAAAATATCATAGTTTAGTAAGGCATAATAACATGAAAAAACGTCATAGTACAGTAAGGCATAAAATGTCATAGTATAGTAAGGTATAAAAACATGAAAAAATTTTATAGTATAGTAAGGCATAAAAACATGAAAAAATGTCATAGTAAAGTAAGGCATAAAATGTCATAGTATAGTAAGCCAAAAAAACATAAAAAATGTCATAGTATAGTAAGCCATAAAAACATGAAAAAATGTCATAGTATAGTAAGGCATAAAATGTCATAGTACATTAAGGCATAAAATGTCATAGTATAGTAAGGTATAAAAACATGAAAAAATTTTATAGTATAGTAAGCCATAAAAACATGAAAAAATGTCATAGTATAGTAAGGCATAAAATGTCATAGTACATTAAGGTATGAAATGTCATAGTATAGTAAGCCATAAAAACATGAAAAAACGTCATAGTACAGTAAGGCATGAAATGTCATAGTATAGTAAGGTATAAAAACATGAAAAAATGTCATAGTAAAGTAAGTCATAAAAATGACATATTTTAATAAAGAATAAAAACATGTAAAAACATCATAGTATAGTAAGCCACAAAAACATGAAAAAATGTCATAGTATAGTAAGCCATAAAATGTGGTAGTACATTAATGCATAAAATGTCATAGTTTAGTAAGGCATAAAAACATGAAAAAATGTCATAGTAAAGTAAGTCATAAAAATGACATATTTTATTAAAGAATAAAAACATGAAAAAACATCATAGTATAGTAAGGCATAAAATGTCATAGCATAGTAAGGTATAAAAACATGAAAAAATTTTAGAGTATAGTAAGGCATAAAAACATGAAAAAATGTCATAGTATAGTAAGGCATAAAATGTCATAGCATAGTAAGCCATAAAAACATGAAAAAATGTCATAGTATAGTAAGCCAAAAAAACATGAAAAAATGTCATAGTATAGTAAGCCATAAAAACATGAAAAAATGTCATAGTATAGTAAGCCATTAAAACAAGAAAAAATGTCATAGTATAGTAAGCCATAAAAATATGAAAAAATGTCATAGTATAGTAAGGCATAAAATGTCATAGTGCATTAAGGCATAAAATGTCATAGTATAGTAAGGTATAAAAACATGAAAAAATGTCATAGTTTAGTAAGGCATAAAAACATGAAAAAATGTCATAGTAAAGTAAGTCATAAAAATGACATATTTTATTAAAGAATAAAAACATGAAAAAACATCATAGTATAGTAAGGCATAAAATGTCATAGTACATTAAGGCATAAAATGTCATAGTATAGTAAGGCATAAAATGACATAGTACATTAAGGCATAAAATGTCATACTACATTAAGGCATAAAATGTCATAGTTTAGTAAGGCATAAAAACATGAAAAAATGTAATAGTATAATAAGCCATAAAAACATGAAAAAATGTCATAGTACATTAAGGCAAAAAATGTCATAGTACATTAAGGCATAAAATGTCATAGTACATTAAGGCATAAAATGTCATACTATAGTAAGGTATAAAAACATGAAAAAATGTCATAGTAAAGTAAGTCATAAAATTGACATATTTTAATAAAGAATAAAAACATGAAAAAACATCATAGTATAGTAAGCCACAAAAACATGAAAAAATGTCATAGTATAGTAAGCCATAAAATGTCGTAGTACATTAATGCATAAAATGTCATAGTTTAGTAAGGCATAAAAACATGAAAAAATGTCATAGTAAAGTAAGTCATAAAAATGACATATTTTATTAAAGAATAAAAACATGAAAAAACATCATAGTATAGTAAGGCATAAAATGTCATAGTATAGTAAGGTATAAAAACATGAAAAAATTTTATAGTATAGTAAGGCATAAAAACATGAAAAAATGTCATAGTATAGTAAGGCATAAAATGTCGTAGTACATTAATGCATAAAATGTCATAGTTTAGTAAGGCATAAAAACATGAAAAAATGTCATAGTAAAGTAAGTCATAAAAATGACATATTTTATTAAAGAATAAAAACATGAAAAAACATCATAGTATAGTAAGGCATAAAATGTCATAGTATAGTAAGGTATAAAAACATGAAAAAATTTTATAGTATAGTAAGGCATAAAAACATGAAAAAATGTCATAGTATAGTAAGGCATAAAATGTCATAGCATAGTAAGCCATAAAAACATGAAAAAATGTCATAGTATAGTAAGCCAAAAAAACATGAAAAAATGTCATAGTATAGTAAGCCATAAAAACATGAAAAAATGTCATAGTATAGTAAGCCATAAAAATATGAAAAAATGTCATAGTATAGTAAGGCATAAAATGTCATAGTACATTAAGGCATAAAATGTCATAGTATAGTAAGGTATAAAAACATGAAAAAATGTCATAGTTTAGTAAGGCATAAAAACATGAAAAAATGTCATAGTAAAGTAAGTCATAAAAATGACATATTTTATTAAAGAATAAAAACATGAAAAAACATCATAGTATAGTAAGGCATAAAATGTCATAGTACATTAAGGCATAAAATGTCATAGTATAGTAAGGCATAAAATGACATAGTACATTAAGGCATAAAATGTCATACTACATTAAGGCATAAAATGTCATAGTTTGGTAAGGCATAAAAACATGAAAAAATTTTAGAGTATAGTAAGGCATAAAAACATGAATAAATGTCATAGTATAGTAAGGCATAAAATGTTGTACTACATTAATGCATAAAATGTCATAGTTTAGTAAGCCATAAAAACATGAAAAAATGTCATAGTAAAGTAAGTCATAAAAATGACATATTTTATTAAAGAATAAAAACATGAAAAAACATCATAGTATAGTAAGGCATAAAATGTCATAGTATAGTAAGGCATAAAAACATGAAAAAATTTTATAGTATAGTAAGGCATAAAAACATGAAAAAATGTCATAGTATAGTAAGGCATAAAATGTCATAGTATAGTAAGCCATAAAAACATGAAAAAATGTCATAGTATAGTAAGCCATAAAAACATAAAAAAACATCATAGTACAGTAAGGCATAAAATGTCATAGTACAGTAAGGCATAAAATGTCATAGTATAGTAAGGTATAAAAACATGAAAAAATGTCATAGTATAGTAAGGTATAAAAACATGAAAAAATGTCATAGTATAGTAAGCCATGAAATGTCATAGTATAGTAAGGCATAAAAACATGAAAAAATGTCATAGTATAGTAAGCCATAAAAACATGAAAAAATGTCATAGTATAGTAAGCCATAAAAACATGAAAAAATGTCATAGTATAGTAAGGCATAAAATGTCATAGTACATTAAGGCATAAAATGTCATAGTACATTAAGGCATAAAATGTCATAGTATAGTAAGGTATAAAAACATGAAAAAATGTCATAGTATAGTAAGCCATAAAAACATGAAAAAATGTCATAGTATAGTAAGGCATAAAATGTCATGGTACATTAAGGCATAAAATGTCATAGTACATTAAGGCATAAAATGTCATAGTATAGTAAGGTATAAAAACATGAAAAAATTTCATAGTATAGTAAGGCATAAAATGTCATAGTATAGTAAGGTATAAAAACATGAAAAAATTTTATAGTATAGTAAATCATAAAAACATGAAAACATGAAAAAATGTCATAGTATAGTAAGCCATAAAAACATGAAAAAATGTCATAGTATAGTAAGGCATAAAATGTCATGGTACATTAAGGCATAAAATGTCATAGTACATTAAGGCATAAAATGTCATAGTATAGTAAGGTATAAAAACATGAAAAAATTTCATAGTATAGTAAGGCATAAAATGTCATAGTATAGTAAGGTATAAAAACATGAAAAAATTTTATAGTATAGTAAATCATAAAAACATGAAAACATGAAAAAATGTCATAGTATAGTAAGCCATAAAAACATGAAAAAATGTCATAGTATAGTAAGCCATAAAAACATGAAAAAATGTCATAGTATAGTAAGGCATAAAATGTCATAGTACATTAAGGCATAAAATGTCATAGTATAGTAAGGTATAAAAACATGAAAAAATGTCATAGTATAGTAAGCCATAAAAACATGAAAAAATGTCATAGTACAGTAAGGCATAAAATGTCATAGTATAGTAAGGCATAAAATGTCATAGTATAGTAAGGCATAAAAACATGAAAAAATGTCATAGTATAGTAAGGCATAAAATGTCGTAGTACATTAATGCATAAAATGTCATAGTTTAGTAAGGCATAAAAACATGAAAAAATGTCATAGTAAAGTAAGTCATAAAAATGACATATTTTATTAAAGAATAAAAACATGAAAAAACATCATAGTATAGTAAGGCATAAAATGTCATAGTATAGTAAGGTATAAAAACATGAAAAAATTTTATAGTATAGTAAGGCATAAAAACATGAAAAAATGTCATAGTATAGTAAGGCATAAAATGTCATAGCATAGTAAGCCATAAAAACATGAAAAAATGTCATAGTATAGTAAGCCAAAAAAACATGAAAAAATGTCATAGTATAGTAAGCCATAAAAACATGAAAAAATGTCATAGTATAGTAAGCCATAAAAATATGAAAAAATGTCATAGTATAGTAAGGCATAAAATGTCATAGTACATTAAGGCATAAAATGTCATAGTATAGTAAGGTATAAAAACATGAAAAAATGTCATAGTAAAGTAAGTCATAAAAATGACATATTTTATTAAAGAATAAAAACATGAAAAAACATCATAGTATAGTAAGGCATAAAATGTCATAGTACATTAAGGCATAAAATGTCATAGTATAGTAAGGCATAAAATGACATAGTACATTAAGGCATAAAATGTCATACTACATTAAGGCATAAAATGTCATAGTTTAGTAAGGCATAAAAACATGAAAAAATTTTAGAGTATAGTAAGCCATAAAAACATGAATAAATGTCATAGTATAGTAAGGCATAAAATGTTGTACTACATTAATGCATAAAATGTCATAGTTTAGTAAGCCATAAAAACATGAAAAAATGTCATAGTAAAGTAAGTCATAAAAATGACATATTTTATTAAAGAATAAAAACATGAAAAAACATCATAGTATAGTAAGGCATAAAATGTCATAGTATAGTAAGGCATAAAAACATGAAAAAATTTTATAGTATAGTAAGGCATAAAAACATGAAAAAATGTCATAGTATAGTAAGGCATAAAATGTCATAGCATAGTAAGCCATAAAAACATGAAAAAATGTCATAGTATAGTAAGCCATAAAAACATAAAAAAACATCATAGTACAGTAAGGCATAAAATGTCATAGTACAGTAAGGCATAAAATGTCATAGTATAGTAAGGTATAAAAACATGAAAAAATGTCATAGTATAGTAAGGCATAAAATGTCATAGTACATTAAGGCATAAAATGTCATAGTATAGTAAGGTATAAAAACATGAAAAAATGTCATAGTTTAGTAAGGCATAAAAACATGAAAAAATGTCATAGTAAAGTAAGTCATAAAAATGACATATTTTATTAAAGAATAAAAACATGAAAAAACATCATAGTATAGTAAGGCATAAAATTACATAGTACATTAAGGCATAAAATGTCATACTACATTAAGGCATAAAATGTCATACTACATTAAGGCATAAAATGTCATAGTTTGGTAAGGCATAAAAACATGAAAAAATTTTAGAGTATAGTAAGGCATAAAAACATGAATAAATGTCATAGTATAGTAAGGCATAAAATGTTGTACTACATTAATGCATAAAATGTCATAGTTTAGTAAGCCATAAAAACATGAAAAAATGTCATAGTAAAGTAAGTCATAAAAATGACATATTTTATTAAAGAATAAAAACATGAAAAAACATCATAGTATAGTAAGGCATAAAATGTCATAGTATAGTAAGGCATAAAAACATGAAAAAATTTTATAGTATAGTAAGGCATAAAAACATGAAAAAATGTCATAGTATAGTAAGGCATAAAATGTCATAGTATAGTAAGCCATAAAAACATGAAAAAATGTCATAGTATAGTAAGCCATAAAAACATAAAAAAACATCATAGTACAGTAAGGCATAAAATGTCATAGTACAGTAAGGCATAAAATGTCATAGTATAGTAAGGTATAAAAACATGAAAAAATGTCATAGTATAGTAAGGTATAAAAACATGAAAAAATGTCATAGTATAGTAAGCCATGAAATGTCATAGTATAGTAAGGCATAAAAATATGAAAAAATGTCATAGTATAGTAAGCCATAAAAACATGAAAAAATGTCATAGTATAGTAAGCCATAAAAACATGAAAAAATGTCATAGTATAGTAAGGCATAAAATGTCATAGTACATTAAGGCATAAAATGTCATAGTACATTAAGGCATAACATGTCATAGTATAGTAAGGTATAAAAACATGAAAAAATGTCATAGTATAGTAAGCCATAAAAACATGAAAAAATGTCATAGTATAGTAAGCCATAAAAACATGAAAAAATTTCATAGTATAGTAAGGCATAAAATGTCATAGTATAGTAAGGTATAAAAACATGAAAAAATTTTATAGTATAGTAAATCATAAAAACATGAAAACATGAAAAAATGTCATAGTATAGTAAGCCATAAAAACATGAAAAAATGTCATAGTATAGTAAGCCATAAAAACATGAAAAAATGTCATAGTATAGTAAGGCATAAAATGTCATAGTACATTAAGGCATAAAATGTCATAGTATAGTAAGGTATAAAAACATGAAAAAATGTCATAGTATAGTAAGCCATAAAAACATGAAAAAATGTCATAGTACAGTAAGGCATAAAATGTCATAGTATAGTAAGGCATAAAATGTCATAGTATAGTAAGCCATAAAAACATGAAAAAATGTCATAGTACAGTAAGGCATAAAATGTCATAGTATAGTAAGGCATAAAATGTCATAGTTTAGTGAGGCACAATAACATGAAAAAACGTCATAGTACATTAAGGCATAAAATGTCATAGTATAGTAAGGTATAAAAACATGAAAAAATGTCATAGTATAGTAAGTCATAAAACGTCATAGTATAGTAAGGCATAAAAACGTGAAGAAACATCATAGTTAGTAAGGAATTAAACGTCATAGTATAATAAGGCGTAAAATTTCATAATATATAGTAAAGCAAAAATACATTACCGTATAATAGAGCATAAAAAACGTTTATGGCTTACTGTACTATGATGTTTTTTCATGTTTTTATTCTTTAATAAAATATGTCATTTTTATGACTTACTTTACTATGACATTTTTTCATGTTTTTATGCCTTACTAAACTATGACATTTTATGCCTTAATGTACTATGACATTTTATGCCTTACTATACTATGACATTTTTTCATATTTTTATGCCTTACTATACTATGACATTTCATGGCTTACTATACTATGACATTTTTTCATGTTTTTATACCTTACTATACTATGACATTTTATGCCTTACTGTACTATGACATTTTATGCCTTACTGTACTATGATGTTTTTTTATGTTTTTATGCCTTACTGTACTATGACATTTTATGCCTTACTGTACTATGATGTTTTTTTATGTTTTTATGGCTTACTATACTATGACATTTTTTCATGTTTTTATGGCTTACTATGCTATGACATTTTATGCCTTACTATACTATGACATTTTTTCATGTTTTTATGCCTTACTATACTATAAAATTTTTTCATGTTTTTATGCCTTACTATACTATGACATTTTATGCCTTACTTTACTATGACGTTTTTTAATGTTTTCATACCTTACTATACTATGACATTTTATACCTTAATGTACTGTCATTTTATGACTTACTATACTATGACATTTATGCGTTACTATACCATGACGTTTTTTCATGTTTTTATACCTTACTATACTATGACATTTTATGACTTACTATACTATGATGTTTTTTCATGTTTTTATTCTTTACTAAAATATGTCGTTTTTATGACTTAATGTACTATGACATTTTATGCCTTAATGTACTATGACAATTAATCATGTTTTTATGCCTTACTATACTATTACATTTTATGCCTTATTATACCATGACATTTTTTCATGTTTTTATGGCTTACTATACTATAAAATTTTTTCATGTTTTTATGCCTTACTATACTATGACATTTTATGCCTTACTTTACTATGACGTTTTTTAATGTTTTCATACCTTACTATACTATGACATTTTATACCTTAATGTACTGTCATTTTATGACTTACTATACTATGACATTTATGCGTTACTATACCATGACGTTTTTTCATGTTTTTATACCTTACTATACTATGACATTTTATGACTTACTATACTATGATGTTTTTTCATGTTTTTATTCTTTACTAAAATATGTCGTTTTTATGACTTAATGTACTATGACATTTTATGCCTTAATGTACTATGACAATTAATCATGTTTTTATGCCTTACTATACTATTACATTTTATGCCTTATTATACCATGACATTTTTTCATGTTTTTATGGCTTACTAAACTATGACATTTTATGACTTACTGTACTATGACGTTTTATGCCTTACTATACTATGACATTTTTTCATGTTTTTATACCTTACTATACTATGACATTTTATGGGTTACTATACTATCACATTTTTTCATGTTTTCATACCTTACTATACTATGACATTTTATGCCTTACTATACTATGACATTTTTTCATGTTTTTATACCTTACAATACTATGACATTATATGCCTTAATGTACTATGACATTTTATGCCTTAATGTACTATGACAATTAATCATGTTTTTATGCCTTACTAAACTATGACATTTTATGCCTTAATGTACTATGTCATTTTATGCCTTACTATACTATGACATTTTTTCATTTTTTTATACCTTACTATACTATGACATTTTATACCCTACTATACTATGACATTTTATACCCTACTATACTATGACATTTTATACCTTACTATACTATGACATTTTATACCTTACTATACTTTGACATTTTATGCCTTACTATGCTATGATGTTTTTTCATGTTTTTATTCTTTACTAAAATATGTTGTTTTTATGAATTACTATACTATGACATTTTATGACTTCCATTACCGAGGTGGATTCTGCCGTCCTGTACCAACATACCAACATGTACTCTATTGTTTTGGTGACGTTGTTTGTGTTCGTGTCGTTTATTCTGGATTAAATAATGCTGTAGATGGATAAACAAATGTCATTAAGTATGTATGTTTATACTGCGTCATTAACGTGTGTTAAAGTGAAAAGCTAACCGCGATTAGCGTGCTAGCTATAACAACATTTTTTCAATGTAGAAGCAGCTAATTTTTCTGTGTGTTGCTAGTATGTGTTAATGTTGTCAGCTGGTTTAAAGCTTAAACCAGCTGATGAGAGGTAAATGAGTGAAGTGAATGAGTGAAGTGAAACTGTCTTGTACACACTTGTTCACTCAGACAGAGAGGACCAGGAAACACACTGAGGAGCAGAAGTCTCCCGCGCAGCTACCGCTTGGTCTGGACTGTTGTCTCCAGCCTCCCGCTCATGGTTCCCATTGCCGGGCATCAGCCAGTTCCTCATTGTTCCCCATGTTCCAGAGACACCTCAGGGATCTGGTCAGTTTAAATGTACAGCAGGTAGTTAGTCACTGTAATGAAGAAAACAACAACATTAACTGTGTTCAGATAGAGCAGCAATAAACAAACACCTGGTCTTCAGTAAATGGCAGAATATTTTCTCCATTATTTTCAGGCACATTGTCAGTATCTCCTACATCGTGGCTGCACAGTCTGTTTAACACAAGCAGAGTTGTGAAGATGAGCTTCAGGTGTTTGATGTTTAGTCCGGTGGAACATTAGAAAGCAGCCACAGAAGGTCAGAACATTCTTTGTCGGTACAGATCATTTAAATAACATTTGTTTAAGCTTTATTAAAGTAATGAGAAACAAAAAATAATTAAATCATACTTTTTAAGGACTTGACAGTGAATCTTAGTGTCTCCTGTTATTTCTTTCCCCCCAGATGCTCCAAGGATCCAGCTGATTACTGGCAGTTTGAAGGTGGATTTTGGAACTGGAAGATACAAGCTAAAAAACAACAGACCCCCCCCCCCCCCCCCCCCAGCTCCACAGCCCCCCTCTTTCAGAGGTGACATCATCACCTCCTCATTACCTCATTTACCTTAACAGGCAGATAGACCAATGGAGAAATGCCAGTTTTAGTTCTTCAGATCATCCCGGGGCTCTGAAGAAATATTTGTGAATAATTGGTTGATATTGTAAATTTACATCTGAATATATTAAATAAAAGTGTTATAAAGTCAATAGTGGTGTGTATGTTATTTGTAATTAAGTTTCCAACCCCACTTTAGTTGAAAGAATACATACAGAGACTTAACAGTTTAATTTGCATTTCTTCAGTTTATTATATTTTATGAGAAATGTAAGAAAATTGATCCTAATCTGAATCAGTAAATATTGTATTTAGATTGTGCTTCTACAGGTTTTAACATTACTTTACACTTAAAGATTCAATGTTGACACAAATACTGCAAGTTGAAGTTTGAGATGATTTAATCTGTTTTACACAGTATTTTTACTTTGTCTTCAAAAACAAAAGGTTTCCTTTACAATATTAAGCTTGTGTTAATATTTAATTGATTGACACTTATTTTTATTATTAGGAAAAAGTTCCTCTGCAGAAACTTTAGTGGCGTCACTTTATTGATGGTGTTTGATCATAATCATTTAGGAGAAATCTGAAACTTGAGTGGATTCACTTTAATAAAGGTGCTGATCATAATAAATTAGAAAAAAATCAGTGAAATAACAGATTGTTTTTACACTATTTGAATTAGGATATTTTACTTTAATTTTATGGTTTTTGTTTGGCAGCTGCTGCTGCCAGTCATTTGACCGTTTTTTTATGATTTTTTTTTTTTACAGTGTAGTATTGTATAAAATGTCATATTATAGTAAAGCATTTGTGCCATCTGTGCCATAAAATGTATTTTTGCACAAATTTCTACTCTAAACTGTTACTCCTCCACTTATCTGAGAGATATGTTGTAATTTTTACTCAACAATTTCTGTCGTTACTATTAAATTCTCAAATAAAGATTTCATTAAACTCATGAAAATGGTGATTTTTAAAACAGATGTAACTACAGATCAGAAGGACTTGGATCGGTTTAAACATAAAACAATATAAAATAATTAGCCTATTTAATATTGATGCACAATACTGTAAGAATCTGAATTAATCCTTAACTTCTGATACTGATGTAAAGATTTCTACTTGATGTACTTAGTGAATTACAATGAATGTTTTTATTATAATAGTTTATTATTGTTCTTCTCCCACTTACTGAATGTCTAAGTCTCTACACATTATTCTGTATTTATGACCGGGCGGATGTGAAATGGTTCAGCACTGGTTCTGTTCAACTGCTTATATACACAGACCAGAAATAGTCCCAGCAGCAGCAGCAGCAGCTGCAGCAGCAGCAGCAGCGCGGCGCGGCGCGGCGCGGTGACTCAGACACGAGTCAGCGCCGCCGCGGTGGGTCGCGTGCGTATCGCGGGGCGCGAGGGAAACTGCAAAAGTTTATTGTTGTGATGAATCAAAAAACCGCAAGCGTTTAAACTCGACACGACCTGTTGAGTCTCCGCACAGAAACGGAAACTGTGCTCAAAACGTAAACACAAAATATTTGAAAGAAGAAGAAGTATAAAGAAAACAGATGGATGAGTGTGTTTACATCCATTCATCATTCATATAATTATAGAAGTGTGGTAAAAAAATAAATAAATAAAAGTCCCGCTATTACCAGCAAACCAAAATAATGAGTAACTTCCTGTGGAGGTTATTAAGCAGCGAGTTGTGTTGGAAGAGTTAAATCCTCAGATTAAAGAATAAACTGTGGAAAAACACTGAATCAAGGGTTAAAAATCTCCCTGTTTTCAGTAAATGTCAAATACTGAGTGTTGAAATACTTAGTGAAGAATCTGTCAGAAGGTGAACATGCTGGAGATATGCTGCTCCAACCTTTTAGTTAAAAACTGATTTCTCTGAAGAGCTAAAAAGGTTGAGTTGAGTCTCTGACACGTCAAAGCAGAGCTGAAAGTGAGCGAGGCTGCAGCTGTCAGATCAAGTAGTGGAGTAAAGAGTTGAGTATACTGAAATCCTGAAATGAAAAAGTACCATGATGAGTAAATGTACTCAAGTTGTTACCTGCTGTCTTTCTCTTATCTGATTTTACTTTCTTGTAAAACACTTTGTAACTTTGTTAAGAAAAGTGGTACATAAATTAATTTATTATCATTATTATTATTAAATTGTTCTGCATGTGCCTCTCTTCACATACATGTTAATTTCTGTCTGATATTTGTCTTCTGTTGATGAGTGGTGGAAGAAATACTCGTTAAAATTCTCTTCTACAAGTGTTTGTATTGTAAATGTACTCAAGTAAAAGTATCATCAACAGAACGAACTTAAATTAGGGCTGATGCAAAACAGTCTCTTTATCATGTTATAATCTAATATATTGTTGGATTATCAATATTCTTGCACTGGAGTGGAAGCAGTATCTTGATGTTTTGGGCTCCTGTGTTTAATCTAACACACATTAAGTGCAGTAGCTGCTGGGTGAATATATTCTCTGACATGTGCAGGGTTAGGGTTAGCAGCAGCAGCAGCAGCAGCAGCAACAGCAGCAACAACAGCAGCAGCAGCAGCAGCAGCAGCAGCAGCAGAAAGCAGCAGCAGCAGCAGAAAGCAGCAGCAGCAGAAAGTAGCAGCAGCAGCAGCAGCAGCAGCAGCAGCAGAAAGCAGCAGCAGCAGCAGCAGCAGCAGAAAGCAGCAGCAGCAGCAGCAGCAGCAGCAGCAGAAAGTAGCAGCAGCAGCAGCAGCAGCAGCAGCAGAAAGCAGCAGCAGCAGCAGCAGCAGAAAGTAGCAGCAGCAGCAGCAGCAGCAGCAGCAGCAGCAGCAGCAGAAAGCAGCAGCAGCAGCAGCAGCAGCAGAAAGCAGCAGCAGCAGCAGCAGCAGAAAGTAGCAGCAGCAGCAGCAGCAGCAGCAGCAGCAACAGCAGCAGCAGCAGCAGAAAGCAGCAGCAGCAGAAAGCAGCAGCAGCAGCAGCAGCAGCAGCAACAGCAGCAGCAGCAGCAGCAGCAGCAGCAGCAGCAGCAGCAGCAGCAGCAGCAGCAGAAAGCAGCAGCAGCAACAGCAGCAGAAAGCAGCAGCAGCAGCAGCAGCAGCAGCAGCAGCAGCAGCAGCAGAAAGCAGCAGCAGCAGCAGCAGCAGCAGCAGCAGCAGCAGAAAGCAGCAGCAGCAGCAGCAGCAGCAGCAGCAGCAGCAGAAAGCAGCAGCAGCAGCAACAGCAGCAGCAGCAGCAACAGCAGCAGAAAGCAGCAGCAGCAGCAGCAGCAGAAAGCAGCAGCAGCAGCAGCAGAAAGCAGCAGCAGCAGCAGCAGCAGAAGAAAGCAGCAGCAGCAGCAGCAGCAGCAGCAGAAAGCAGCAGCAGCAGCAGCAGAAAGCAGCAGCAGCAGCAGCAGCAGCAGAAAGCAGCAGCAGCAGCAACAGCAGTAGCAGCAGCAACAGCAGCAGAAAGCAGCAGCAGCAGCAGCAGAAAGCAGCAGCAGCAGCAGCAGAAAGCAGCAGCAGCAGCAGCAGAAAGCAGCAGCAGCAGCAGCAGCAGCAGCAGCAGCAGCAGAAAGCAGCAGCAGCAGCAGCAGAAAGCAGCAGCAGCAGCAGCAGAAAGCAGCAGCAGCAGCAGCAGCAGCAGCAGAAAGCAGGAAGCTCAGCTGTCTCCTCGCTGAGAGCAACGTTTAACTCCACCATTATATTTTCAGACAGCATCCGTTTCCCTCCTGCATGTGTCAGGGCAACAACAAGGTCTCCATGTGGTAGAAGTCCCCGGATTCCTCTTGGATGAGTCTCAGGGTTCTGGAGCTGTGAGTCACAGGAAGCATCGGGTTAAATGCACAACACACACACACACACACACACACACACACACACACTTAATGAGGAGTGTGTGTAAAGTCAGCGCTCTTCTCTACATACCCAGAGGTAGTTCAGTGGTCAACATATCACACTAGATCCTCTATACAGATATAAAACTGTATTTTTATACTGTGCGTCCTGGACATGGAATAAATTTACAATATACAAACAATTGAGAAAAATTCCTTCATATCAAAACTTCAAATGCCACATTCACAACTTTTAATTTTCATGAAGGTTGTAACTGTTTTAGATAATCAAGCTTCTCTCTGTCTGCCTCTCAGATCTGATTTTATTGTATGGAAATGTTGTAAATCACCTCAGCACAACTTCTGCTTAAAATCGGTCAATTCAATAAAACATTATACAAGAAATAAAACATGTTTTTCCCTGAGATATGGAGTAAGATGGGATGTAAGTACTCACTGGCACAAAATGCACAAAAGGTTGATGTTTATATATTATATATATTTTTATACATCAGTGGTTCCTCAGCACCAATGAAAACAATGATTTTTAAATGAGTAAATAGGCTCCAATTCTTTATGTCTCCACAGGTTTTTCTTGCTGTGATCATTAAGAGCTCCTTTTATAATGGGGACAAAATCCACAATCCAGATCAAGCCTCAGTCATCAGATCTTCCCTCTGTTTGTTACTGTCCCTTCACAAACACTATAACTTAGTAGGATTTTACTCAGACTGCTGAAGCCTGATATTAATGCTTCAAGGCATTTTTACACAGAACCAAAAACAGATATGGGAGAAGCAGATAAGTCTTTTTTTTGCAGCAGGTGGAGGTGAGTGGTGGTGAGCTGGCTGCAGGACTGGCAGAGTGGAGTTGGCAGGTTTGTTGACAGTGATTCGTGGAGACAGAAAAAGGTGTGAATCTTCAGAAACAACCAAACGACAGGCTTGATAACTGTTACTGAGACTGAGCTGGAAGTGGCTGCCAAACAAACCAGCCATCCAGCAGAGACTGGATCCGGTTTCAGGGTTTCAAAGGTGAGCAGGTGATTGTTTGATTGCAGACCAGCATGCTTGATCACAGATATCTTGCAGGTGTGCAGCCAGAGATTGATAGAGAGAGAGAGAAAGACAGAGAGAGAGAGAGAGAGAGAGAGCGAGGGGAGATCACTTCCACTGAAAGCACATTAGGGAGGGGTCTTGAACTGGTCAGTATTAACAGGATGAAGGAAACAAAAACCTGTTTCATTTCTCATGTCTTCACTGGAGTATTGTCTTAAGACCTACTTGAAAAACTGTGAACTGTGCGTGAGTGATTAGTGACTTGGACTTGTTCTCACTTATATTGCACATGTCCCTACACTGGTTCCTATAGTTGTTGAAGCTCCTCCAGTGTAAAGGTGTGTGTCCATGTGTAGTGTGATTATAGATCAGCTCTAGCTTCTATATTAATACTGTGAAAGTATCAAAACCTCAGTCCACAGAGAAATGCACACAGCCTGTATTCAGAAACTGAGCCTTAAAACCAGCCGTCAGGACTTCTGGAACTTTGTGATGTCACAACAAAGCAGTCACCAAGCCCCGCCCACCTGGACCCACCATCCAAACCTTGCAGGATTTGGTTTCTCTGAGTGTTTCTACCTGAAATCTGCTACAGTAAAATCAAACTACACTGAGATGGTTTTTATATCTTCTTATGGATCAACACTTCAAATAAAACACAGAAGAAGAGGAAAATCGGAGCTTTAAATATTATTGTACACATGTTGAAGAATCCACATTCATGGACCAATCATCTGCTGTCTTAGAGAAACAACTTAATTCAAATTTTAATAACATATATAAACATATTTTTTATCTTAATTTAGTATAAAGGTGCAAGCAGAATGTGTTTCTTTGCTAACTGTAAAGGATCATGTTTTATTTATACTGTACATCATATCTAAACATTTTGAAAGCCACTCATTTCTGTAGAATATGAAAATGACGCAGCAGAGTGAACATAAAAGGTCAACAAGCGTTCAGTCAAGATAACGTGAAGCTCAAACACTGGTGTGGTTCTTTAAGAGTTAATAGTTAATAAGGACCAATATGATCATCTGAGGCTTTTATAATCTGCCGAAAGGGAAACACCTATTTTAAAAATCCAAACAATTCCAGTCGAAACATGAATTCATCTTCTACTTTGAGCGCTGGAAGCCTGCAGGCGTGAAGACAAACCGACTGCTTTGACATCTTTGCAGTTTGCAACATTAACCCCGTCCTGTCCGCTCACTCCCACAGGCTCAGCTCCAACAGACAGATCTTTCTCACACACACCACTCATTTATTCATTTGTTTTATAGAGGAAATGAAGAGGGTTTGTCATTCTGTGTGTGGCAGACATGACGGTGCCACTCCGCCTCATCATGTTACTGCATGGTGTTTTTTCCTGTTATAAATTATTAACCATTAGAACATGAGGTTGAATCAGTGGGTGTGGAGCTCGGCTCTGAATCATAGGTTAGAAATGTACAGGGGGAAATTATTTAGCTGCTCGTTCACTTTCAGATGAGGTTGGTTCTGTTTCTGTTACCAAAGCATACATAGCATAGCATAGCATAGCTTAGCATAACATAGCATAGTATACTGTACCATATGGTATGGTATGTTGTGCCATATGCCATGGCACAACACCACTAACAACAACCACACCATATGTTAATCCTAATACTAGAAATGCCAAAATTTGACATTCTTGAATAATAATTAAACAAATAAACTGAAGATTGATGCAAACAAATGTTTGACGAGATCATTGTTGGTTTGATGTGTGACATTAGTCTTAAACACTGTCCACAAATAAATGAAAATCAATTTCCATGAAAGAATAAAATCCTCTGCTACAGCTCTGCAGAGAAACACATTCTACATATCTACAAACAAACTTATATATTTAATAAAAGTGACTTTTTGTGTCGGCATTTAGTGTTTGAACTGAGTGTCTTGCTTATTTTTTGTATTATACCAGTGCATCATTGCTGTAACTTATTTATTTAAAAGTCTTTTTATTTTAATCATTTCAATCACACGTATCATGTCCTCACAAATAATTTCCCTGCTGCTGATATTTAAGTTCCATCTAATACTATTTAATGTAATTGATTATTGATTGTTGACGGTGAGATGGAGACGCAGGGACGACCCTCCTCTGCTCACTGCTGGTTGTGGTGAAGCGTTCAGGCTGGAGTGGAGCCACATGGTGGCAGTGTCCACAAATCCTGTCAGCTTCTCTTCCACATCCACATGACACGACTGTGCCACATCCAAGGTAACTGATCCTCCCTCCTCCTAACTAACAAGACTGTGTGTGTGTGTGTGTGTGTGTGTGTGTGTGTGTGTGTGTGTGTGTGTGTGTGTGCTGTGAATTTATTCTCATGTAGCCAGAAGTCTCTGTAAAATGCAGATGGTAGCCCAACTGGCACTCTGGGAAATTATCCAAAATCTTCAAATTCTTCCCCGTGTTATGCTTGAGTCACCGTGACTCTGGTGACGATCATCCGTCAGCATGGAGGTCGATCTAACAGCCATTTGATGCTTCACGTTGCTAATGTGAAACAGTGGCCAAATCATTTTGGTGCCATGAGTGTGTGGAAACTCACACATCATAAACCAGAGGAAACAGGCTGAACACGCGTGATAAGCATGATGAGTAATGAAAAAAGTTGAAGCATTTTGTTAACAGGTGATGTTGTGTTTGTTTAAATCATAAAGCGATGTTCCTCCTGACAGGTGCTGCACTACCTGGGCAGCGGAGGGAAACTCCACCGCTCCAACGGATGCGAAGGAGAGACCTCTTTTTATTGACACAACATAATCTCATCACACCAGTTCACCTGTCCAGGATCCAGAGGTTTTGGCGCTGGTTGGGTCCCGAACGCTCCCAGTTTCTATCCGCCGCGCCGTGGGGCGTCGTCTGTGGGTGACTCACGACTGCACCTGGAGGAGGGAGATCAGCCAGAGGAGAGAATTGTTTCCACGCCAACTGAACCGGACAGAACTGAGCATTGTCTCTTTCTAAGTAGGACGAGAGTGTGTGTGTGTGTGTGTGTGTGTGTGTGTGACAAGCAGATACAGGAAAGCCAGCTGAATTTGGGATTGTGTTACTTCCTTCTACAAACATACCACAATATTTGGTCATCTGAAGTGCCTCTAACAGTCATCAGATTATCTGCCTGTGCTGGAGAGAACGGTGCTTTCCACCTACTAATGCAGCATAAGTCACTGGGCCTTGACTAACCAGCAGCTCCACACCGCTGCCTCTGTGCTGACCGCAGGCTCCACATGACAGATGTTGTTTAGAGGTTGACCAGCCGGCTCCCGGCTTCGACCTGCTGTTGTCCTGGTGCAGAATGACGCAGGTATTGCACAACATTTTCCTTGCTTATGACTGAGTGACATCACCAGCTCCTCTTAGCGCTCGCCATCTCCCAGTTCCCCTGATGCGTGATACGCTCTCTAACGATTGCACTGTTATGTGTAAACACTGCAAACAACTCAAAGAGCGCATGCATACACACACACACACACACACACACACACACACACACACACACACACACGCACCTCCGCTGCCTCAGGTCTCTGCTGTATCCACGGAGGCACCTGTCGCACGTGACGTCATGTATGAGTCAGGTGTAAATGCATGCATGCGTGTGCGTGTGTGTACAGGCTCCTGCTGGCTGCGGGATGTTTGCATAATCAGCACCGCAGCACACCTTGGTCACAAGGTAAACTTTCCACTGTGCTCAGAGAAAAAGACGTCCGCTTCACACTCGAGTAGCTCGGGAATGGCCTACTTTCCCTGATAGGACTGATGGGAGCTGAGAGGCAGCAGACAAGTGTCAGGGTCACTCCTGCTCACAGAGAGGGCAAACGATTATTCACAACAGTATTTATTAGAATAATTATATAATAATATATAATAAAAGATAAAATCTTCTCATCATTCTCCATAATGTTTATCTATTGATTCAAGTGTTGTTTTACAGAGCAAAGAATTAAAGAACCTTTTTATGAGTTTTGCTATCACTATATAGCTAATGTTAGCATTAGCAGCTGCTAATGTTAGCATTAGCAGCTGCTTACTTGCCAGTTCAGCATCAAGTTTCATTCCTTTACTCACCAACAGCTGTCTCCGGAGGTGGAAAGAAACGCCAATGTTAACTCTTTATTTATCTCGTCTTTTCTCCTACTAAAGTTAGCATGCTAATAAGCTAGCCCAGGCCTGTCTCGTCTTTAAGAGGACGTATTATAATCCCTTGTATGATGAAGACAACGATGGCTGAAGCTCTGATCAGGAGGAATTCTGTATTAATCTGTTTTATTTTCCATTTTAAAATCACAGAAGAAAAGATGATGATCACTGTGCAGAACATCAGCTGACTGCAAATAAATCTGAGAGGGGAAATGGATTTCTATTCCTGCTCTTTAAACTCGACTCGCACTTGATGTGAAACCAAATCATTTACAAAGACGTCAGAGATGGTGTTGATTTAACTCTCTAAGTAATTAAAACATGAACAGGGTGAAGCTGGAAATCAATTGTGAAATGTTCAAGTTTTGTGAATTTTTGTGAAATGTGAAAATATAATTTTTTTTATTTGCCAGTTTTTATCAGTTCTGTTCCCCTGTGTGTTTCACTGTGGCTCTTGTTTTGGCAAAAATTGTTAATCAGCGACTCCGACCTGAACGTGTTAACTTGAAAAAACCCAAACACCATTTATTTGTGACATCTGAAAGTTTCAAGGGCGAACACACACTGCTGCAAAAGTTAATGAGAGTTCCCGTTACGCTGCTGTGGTTTAAAGCCCTTTTTATAAATTACACAGTCAGCTCACACAAATTACAATATATTATTATATTTTCTCTCTGGTCTGCAGTGTTTTTTAGTTTTTTTTTTAGTTTAAGTGAGTAATGGTTGGTCACGTTGTTGAATGGGATTTTGCTTTTGTTGCTAAAAACATTTAAAAATGACATTTGAAAGATTTGTGTCCTTCCAGAAACACGGTGCTGTTTGCTCTGATGATCCACTGACATCACTCTCACAGCTCCTCTGAAAACTGCCACTCTGCAGAGCAGCACAAATAAAATCCCATTCATCTCCTCTGTATCTCCGTCCTCCATGTTGGGGACCTTTATTGTTTTAGTTTATATTGAAATCATGTTTCATTATCAACGTGCTTCCAGTTTCATATATCTAACAAAGAGAAAACCTGGGGAAAGGTGCATTATTCTATCATGGAAATACTGCGATCATTTATATTCTCTTTCATAATCCATTGATCGATGAGTGGATGAAATGAACATTAACATATTCAAATTGCCTGGTTTGTCATTAATCAGTTATCAAAAGTGTTGCCAATTAATTTTCTGTTGATCATCTAGTAGGTTTGATCCGGTCGTGGAAAGATACCGCTAGTGTTTTGTTTTTTGTTTTTCAGGGGGAACTGACCCTTTAATCCCACATTTGCATGGGCAATAAAATATCAATTAATAAATCACTTTATAATTTGATTTATCAGCCAGTGTTAATGCACCCAGCTCTCAGTTAACTGCTGTAATAAGAGCTGAACTGCAGTTCACCTGCCCCTGATGTCAGCTCCAACGATGCAACAGGGACCCATCTGTTCTGCTCCTATGAACGATCAGAAGTCCAGACTGAAGCATCTAAATATAGACTGGACAAATTAAATTCAAATGACTCAGATGCTTGATGACTGAGACGAGTGACTTATCCCTCCTCGGCTTCAGTCGGTCACTGTTCCGCCTCTCAGCAAACATCCACGCGCCGAGCCGGGACTCACTTCTTCCACTCTGGATCGCCTCTCAAACCTTCAACTGTCAGAGGAAGGAGGTCGGGTGGTTGGGTGGTGGTTGTGAGGGGGAGGAGGGGTGGGTGGATGGAGGGGTTGAAAGGAAGATGGGTGGAGGGGGGAAGAGAGAAAGGCTAAATCAGTTGGCGGAGGAGAGGAAGCTCTGTCATATCCAGGAGGAAGTGTGAGTCAGTGCTCGTACATTCTTGGAGGCTGATTCAGCGCTGCACAGGAAGCGGGAAACGCTTACTGCTGAGCTTTAACACCAGGAGGGAAAGAACCTCGTCTGGAGCGGTGTAACTGTAAAAAGAGTCCCCCAGCAAAGAAAACACAAACAACCAGAAATCAAACAGCCAAACACACAGTGGTTGTCACAGGTGTTCGACCTTATTCACGAGCTCGGAGGAGCTGGACGAACCTCAGACGCTCAGAAACAGACTCCAGACAGAGAAAACAGAAAGGAGAAGAAAGCCTGTGCCACCAGGAGAGAGGCAAAGAGCTGTCAGAGAGGAGGAGGAGGAGGAGGAGGAGGAGGAGGAGGGCAAAGGGTAGCGCTCTGGGTCTTCCTCTTCTTCTTTTGGTCCCCAGAAATCTCCCCTTCCTTCTCCCGCTCCCGTCACTTCTCAGATTTCACAGTTCAGGCTATCGCTGCTTAACCCATTCCTCCCCAGTCCCACACACACACACACACACACACACAACACACACACACACACACACACACAAAAAGCCCTCAGTTTCAGCTGCATGTGAGAGTCAGTCAGAGGAAGGAGGAAGTGATTTCACAAAAGACCTCGTCTGAGAATAAACTCAGAGAGTTTGCTCAAACATGGGACGCTTTTACATCAGCCCACATCTGTCCCAGGGACGGCTGCAGTTTGGTGTCACATGGGGAGGTTTTCCAGGTTTGGTGGCCATGTGGGTGGTGGTGTGGAGGAGGGTAGGAGATGAGGGGAGGGAGGGGGAGGGGGTGTTTAGAAGATGTTCTCCCCCGTTTATAAACCCACGGACAGTCTGTCCCACCCAGACTCTCATGGTCACTGCCTCTGTCCTCGTGATAAAACACCAGCTTATCACCAGTTTCCATTCAGCTTCTTAGCGCTTATGTAACGTCAACGCAGGGAGGAAGTGCTGTCCGCTGTGAATGAAGAATGTATCTGTGTGTGTGTGTGTGTGTGTGTGTGTGTGTGTGTGTGTGTGTGTGCACGTGCGTGCCTGTGTGTGTGTGTGTGTGTGTGTGTGTGCGACGCGTTGAGTGAAACAGGTTTCCACATGAGAGTAAACCCACCAAACATGTAGGACAGTGGAAAAAGTGTGCTCAGCTGATTAGTGCATGGGCACACACACACACACACACACACACACACACACACACACACACACACACACACACACACACACAGATCAACCCGTTCTCACACTTCTTACACACACATCACTCTCACACTGTGTCTCTGTCTCACACAAAACCATGTTGTATTGTACGGCTTGTTGCTAGGAGACAAACTAATTCCAAACCTCTTGAAACAGAGGGACTTACTCCTCATTTCTAAGCTGGTACGTCGGGAGAGAAAAAGGGAGAGTGAAGGAGAGGGGGGAGGAGGGACGGGGGTGAGGAAATGGAGGGGTGGGGGGGGGTGGGGGGGGGTGGGGGGGGGCTCTACAAGACAAGAAAGCAACTCTCCCACACAGAAAAGCTTTCACTCTCAGCAGGAGCAGAGTCCACAGACTCATCATGGACTCAGCGCCTGAAGAAAGCATCACACGGCTGAGCGGCCGCTCGCGCTGCTCTTCACCTTTGTCACATTCAACATACTTTCGGCGGAGGGAGGAATATGAGAGTGACAGCTGTGGCCAAAAAGACTTTTAGGATTCATGTGTAGGAAAATTCAATTGTAATCTATTATAGGTTTTGGAAGCGGCGCCTCAGGGTGGCTGCACGCGCTCCAAGTCAAACCTAAAAGATCGCATTAAATCTGAATATCCCGTTGTGTATTTTACATAGTGTGGTGGAGAAGAAGAGGCTGTCAGTCAGACACCAGACAGGTTGTGTTTCTGAACCTGGACAGAAGAAATCCAATCTAAAGCTTAGCTGATACTTACAGGCTTCGTTTCAACTGCTGAACCGCCTTTAATTTAATATTAATAAATAGATCTTTCTTTTGTTTGATTTCTTTATTCATTTCTTGCGTTGGATTTAGCAGCGTTCATTATTTGTCACGTAAAAAGAATTAAATTGTAAAGTATTAGGAGCAAAGATGTGGAGAGTGGTCAAAACAGGTTGGTATTTAAGGTGTGTAAGTGTGGATATATGCTACAGGATTTGCATTCAAAAAATAATCGATGAGGAAATTGAACGGAAAACTAAGAATCTAGAATTTAGAGATTATCAGAAAAAGTTAGTTTGAAGGACTAAATCAAAAAAGTAATTGTATTTAAATTAAATGTGTGAATTTAAGGATTTGAAAACATGTGCTACATGTTTAGTTTAGTTAGTTTGAATTATTTATAATTATTTAACAATTATTGATCAAAAACATATTTGTATGAGTATTATAGGTTGGTTAGGCTTCTCTCTGCAGCTCTAGTAACAACAGGTCGGTGAGCCAATCAGAAGAGAGGAGGCTCTGAGCCTCTCTTCTGATTGGCTGACTGTTTTATGAGTGATCCAATAAAAATAAAGCAGATTTCAGGTAAAAACACTCAGAGAAACCAAATCCTGCAAGGTTTGGATGGTGGGTCCAGGTGGGCGGGGCTTGGTGACTGCTTTGTTGTGACATCACAAAGTTCCAGAAGTCCTGACGGCTGGTTTTAAGGCTCAGTTTCTGGCAGACTTCCCCGGGGTGAAGTCTGCCATTATGTGTCAATCACAGTGGCGGTCAGGTGCTTGTAATGTCATTACCAAGGTAAATGGGGGCCTCAGCATTCTTCAGCACACAAGCATGCAAACACACACACACACACACACACACACACACACAACACACACACACACACACACACAACACACACACACACACACACACACACACACACACAGAACAAATGGAGCAGAGAGACATTTCCAACCTCCTGTCATGTGCTCCTCATTTCCATCATGCCATCTCCTGCTATTCTCTGCTGGTCCGCTCACTCCCCCCTTCAGTCTGTGCATCCTCCCAGCTGCTTCATCTCTCACACACTCTGAAATACTGAAGCTACAAGAGGGTGAGGAGGGGGGAGACAGAGAGAGAGGGAGGGAGAGAGAGATCTCACTCTGTAATGCAGTCCCCCGTCCCTGACACCGGCTGGTCCTCGAGCCCGTCATGTCACATGCTGCCGTGGCGTGAGGTCAGCTGCCTGTCTGTCCATCTGTCCGGCGTGACGGGGGAAGGCGCTGTGGTTTTCTGCGTGGTCAGGGTTTCCTGCAGATAGGAATCCGAGCAGAATGCCGATCTCATGCTTGTGTCAGTGTTTCTCTCAGCCTCCTCGTGTCGAGCTAAACTTAGGGGCTGACGTGAGAGCAGATAAAAAGGCTTCGGTCGCTGACCGACACTTTCACCTCTGACCTGAACAGAAATACCCGCGGGTCACCTGGTGGCGGCCGTATGTCTCCCCGCGTGTCACCTGCGGGACGAAGGCCGATGAAGAGGAGACTATATTTAGGACGGTATCAGTGAACCAAGGTTGAGTCAGTCATCAGCACGCATGACTGACTTATTCCATTCAGGCTGCAGAGGTAGAAGGGGGGGTTGTCCCATCTCCTCTCACTTCCTGGTTGAGAAATCCGGATCAGGCCTTGAGCCCCGCCCACCACCTGCTGGCTCCAGGTGGACAGGTGAGAGAGCAGAGAGCATCAAGATGGTGAGAGGAGGAAACATCAGAGAGACTCAGCCACATGTTTGAGCCTCAGTCAGACCCAGACTCAGAGGAGGAGTCTGAGACCAGAACCAGAGACTAGCAGACGGATCAGAACCGTTAGCGTAGTTAGCATCTTTTCAGAACTGTTGTTGCAGTTAGAATCTTTTCAGAACAGTTAGCTAATTAGCATCTTTCAGAGTGGTTAGTGTAGTTAGCATCTTTCCAGAAAGGTTAACATAGTTAACATAATTTATTTGTTTATGTTGTTTGTTAGCTTGTAACTGGCAGTGACTGACACAGTGTTAGCGGTTGTGCTAATGCTAACTCTTGCTCAGATCAGATGGGACTCTGCAGATATCTACCCACCAAAGAAAGGCTGTGGATATCTGGGCCTCCTGGCCGGGTTGGGTCCGTCTGCCAGGACGCCTTCACACCAAACCTGTGGTAGGTTCCTCCTCTGCGCGGTGAGTCAGCAGGTTTGGTATGAGATAATGGAGCGGTGGACGTGCTGTGATTCGCCTCGCTCACCAACAGTTTGAGTTTCTGGTGAACTGTGGTCAAACCAAAGCTCAGACAGGCCCAGAGTGCAGAGACTACGCTGCAGTGCAGTAATTACCGTCTCCCCGGTCTACGATCTGGGATATCGTCTTCCAGCTCATGTTTAGTCACCGGTTTGGACTTAAGGTTTTTGCGTAACGGTCGTGATTCAGCGTGCGTCATCCAGCATCAAATACATTCGCACTCAGCCCTTGTAGCGGTCGTCTATGTGTATGTAAGGAGGTTATTTAGACGTGGATGTGGTCAGCCATGTTTGTTTACCTCCAAAACCTTTTCTGCTGCATCATCATCTTTGATTCTTTGAGTCTGGAGCAAAGACGGATTGAGGAGATGATGATTTATCTTTATGTTGAGAAACTGAGATTCACTTTAGAAAATCTGATTTTGTGGAGAATGAATCATTTCCAGCGTCATGGCTGCTTTTATCATTCACAAGTCGATATTCTTAACTTTTTATTTAAATATTTTGAATGCTAATAACAAGTATATTTTTCTTTTATTATACTGTCTGTTATTTTAATTTAATTTGATTTCTTTTTGCTTGTAGATATTGTTGTAGTTATATTTTATTTATTTTATTACATAGCAGTCTGCAGTTGTCTGACTGTGTTGTATTTGTATTTTATTGAACAGGAGACGTCACAGGTCATGATCTTATCAACTTGTACATTTTCTTTGTAAATTCTTTTGTAACTCAGTATTTTACGGATCCATACTTTATGAATAAATTCCAAATAATTTGCAGCACATTTCCCAGTAAAAACTAGTGATTTAATTCTACTCATTACAGGGAAAACAGAGACACTAATTAATTAATTCCAATTAATTGAAAACAAAACCTGAGTGATTCTTAAAAAATACATCTATTTACAGGCAAACAGTTTAATATTTACTTTCTCTATTTACAAACAAGTTCCTCTGTAGAAAACAGATTTAACAGACCTTCAAAATAAAGTGTTTCTAAATGCTTCTACATATATGATCAAAAAATATACATACATAAAGGAACACAGTAAATTCTAATTAAGTAAAGAAAAATGAAAACTACCGACTGTGACACACCCCACCATGACTCCCCGTGCCCCTCCTCCTGTGGGTGTGGTTTCTACCTGGGCCGTGGAAACAGAGGCGGGTTTCGTCTGGTCGACGCGACCTGGAGTCGGAACAGGAGCCGGACTTCAGCCGACACTGTAACATTTAGAGAAATGAAGCCTGGTTTTATCACAGACACTGAAATGTGAAAGCCAATCTGTGTTTTTTCATCTTTTAACCTTGCTTATAATTTTATTAAAGTAAAACAAAAAGGAAGGGCTGAATGAGAGTCTGTGGCATTGGAAAGTACTTTGCTGGAATAAGAACATTTAAAGGAAATTGACCTGTAAACTATCAGTGCAGTGGAGGACGGCTGCTGCTTCCACTTCTGTACAGTTCTCGGTTCAGTATGACTCACGGACCTTGAGGGATGAGACACTGGAACGCTGCTTTTTACAGTGACGCGTACTGTACCTGAAACTCAGACCGGGGGGGGGGGGGGGTACCAATGACTTCACACTGAACCAGTCAAACCACAGCAAAGCTACCTGAGGGAGAAATCTCAACTGCCATTCCCTTTATTTACAGTCTGTTGGTGCAGCCTGTGTGTCATCACAGTGGTCATGATGAAGGGGGGGGGGGGGGGGGGGGGGCTTCAGGCAACAACAGCAGCTTTGGTGAAGGTTAGAGGAAGATGGTGGTTTTGCTTTTTCTGTATTAGACCAGACCAGGATCTTTGTCCAACTCAAACCAAGAGCTGAACAGAACCGTGACGTGCTGTTGGTGGATCAGGTGGATGTTGTGCTGCAGGACTGGAGAACAAATTAACAACATATCCTCATACTTTAAGTTTTCTGTCTTCACCCAACTTCCTCCGTCCGACCCCTGTGAACCGCCGCTGGCGTTTCCTACACGTTTGCTGACGGGGGACGTCTCTCCTGTAGAGGTCACACTAATGACTTATTACAGCGGTGACGCAGGTGAGACGGGGAGTGTGTGTTTGTGGCTCCGGGGTGAGACGTGGACGCCGGGCCGATGACGTCACACACGGCAGCACCTTCACCTTCTCACCCCGTCCTCCTTGAAAGCGTTTATATACGTGTGACAGAGGAGGACACATGACTCGACCTCTCTGTCATTTTCTCTTTTCTTTTTCGCAGCCCCCCCCCATCATCACCACCATCATCATCACTCTTCCTCTCAGCAGTGTGTTGTTTTGTTTGTTGGGACTGTGTGCGCAGTCCTCGCACCGCGCACGTCATCCACAGCTTATCAAAGCAACAATAACCCGCCCACGCTCGCCTCCCATTACAGCCCATTAGCAGCCACTTGCATTGTTGGGAGTCTCATAGAAAGGTCCCGGAGGATTCACTCCGCTCCTGTTGTTCGGGAACAGAAACAGTGTGAGTGGATGAACTTGACGGATTCAGGAAGAAACCTGTGTTAATGATGGAAATCTGTCCAGTGATTCATAAAGACAAATCCATTAAAGGTGCCCACGTTTTGTTTTAACTCTCTGAAGCTACAAACTCATGCAGTCTTGTTTTAACCACCAAATTCAATCTATTTAATCTCTAAAAGCCACAGAGAACATCCTCCAAGCTGTTGTCTCGACCACGGCAGCAGCCTCTTCACCTGCCTCAACCTCACATCTATAATCAGCTCCAGACTGTGAACAGGATCCGGGAGAAGTGACCACATCGCACCGGTTTCAGCCTCCTGACACCGGCTCCCACTACCTTCTAGAATTGATTTTAAGATCCTACTTTTGTAAAGCTCCTCACGGCCTCTCTCCATGTTTTCTATCTGACTTCTTATGAAGAGATCCTCGGGCAGAGGTCTGTCAGCTGTTCAAAGCTGAGAACCGGAGGTGACAGAGGTTTCACAGTCCGAGCCTGAAACCCGTCAGTTCTGCAGAGTCACTGCCTCTTTCAAATCTCTTATTAAAACAAACCTTTATCGTAGAGCTTTTCCCCATTTTACTTAACGTCTTACTTAATCTTTTGCTTTTACTGATAACTTAGAATGTTTGAGTTAATTGATTCCTGCTGATCGCTGGTGACTCTGCCTTTGGTCTTTTTGCACTAAGACACTTTAAAAGAAGCTGTTGCCTTACAGACCTGCATGTCTTATTTGCTTGTGTAAAGCATTTTGTAACATGCGTTTAGAAAATTGTTCTATAAATAA
This sequence comes from Seriola aureovittata, assembly GCF_021018895.1. Classification (NCBI taxonomy): domain Eukaryota; kingdom Metazoa; phylum Chordata; class Actinopteri; order Carangiformes; family Carangidae; genus Seriola; species Seriola aureovittata. The sequence goes on along the minus strand of NC_079374.1, from coordinate 1,602,830 downwards.
AGATTATTATTATTATTATTACATTTATGAAGTAACTGCTGTGGAAAAGAAAATATTACAATTTGATCATTTTTAGAGTATATTCTTAAAAACGAAAAACATACAACAAAATTATTATT